>NC_092265.1:17853606-18006106 GCF_036320965.1 Panulirus ornatus | reverse complement strand
CCCATTAGTTCATCGTCGAACGTTTTGCTGAGATTTCCTACTTGTAAAAGCCGACATTTATCGAAGGTAAATGGTATTTGCGGTTTTTTTTAGAACCTCCACCGATAATATCTAGATCCTCTTGTAATCTTAGCCTATCTCCTTCAGTTGATTACTCATTTGCCCATCAAAATCCGCCCTTTTAAAGTTTCAGGTAATAGTAATGACGAGGCGCTCATTGTCCTCCCCCGGTATGAGCAGTGAAACCAAGACAGTCTCTTCCCCCACGACGATGTTATCAGCATCGTAATGAGTCCACGTCAAGACCAAGGATGCCTCTCCTTCCCTGGGACACATCAACACCTGGAATGGTCCTGTTACATCCAGCCCACATATTGAGATGCTTCCCTCACTCCTCCCTCCATTCTGTCCCCTTCCTTCCCATGCCCTTCCCTCCCTCTCTATTGACTCCCTCCTCATCGCTGACAATTACCCCCGGGCTAGTACCTGCGTCCCTCTCTCCTCTCGTCTCCACACCTCGGCCGCAGAGGATAATGAACACGTAAGTCCCAGGCTGAGGCGAGAGACTTACCACCTCCTGCCCCACCCGTGGGTAGTGACCTCCAACACAACGTCAGGCAGTAAACATTCTTTTTTTTTTTTGAGACATTTATGACTTGACTGTCGATGTTTTACGTTGTATGTGTGTATGAATCTAGTGATACCTCAAGTTAGATGGTACATCTATGTGTGTTGCTTGGCTTGTTTCTCTCTCTCTCTCTCTCTCTCTCTCTCTCTCTCTCTCTCTCTCTCTCTCTCTCTCTCTCTCTCTCTCTCTCTCTCTCTCTCTCTGCCCCTCACCTCTCTCAGCGCTCCTCTCACCGCCCACTAACTCTCTCTCTCTCTCTCTCTCTCTCTCTCTCTCTCTCTCTCTCTCTCTCTCTCTCTCTCTCTCTCTCTCTCTCTCTCTCTCTCCCACAACACAGTTACCCTCTCCCCCAACCCTCGGCCAAACATGTCTACATGCTGGGAAATTCATGAGGCCATTTTGTTCTACATAATACAGAAATAAAAATGAAAGGAGAGGGGGAAGTCCATGAAACGAGTAACCAATATATAAGGTAAAGCTTTTACAATAAAGAGAAAAAAAAGGATTTGGGATCTATGTCGAGGTAATGTAATGTTTCGACCACAGGTGTGGGGAGAACATAACATCATTAACAACAAAACGATATACACAAACCAGTTAAATGAAAATGTCGACGAAGACTTCACTACAGAAACCGTGTTGTAATATTCCTGTGACCGAAGGGAATACTCTTTGCCTCCAAAGATATCGGTAATACAAGGAAAAAAAAAAATTTCCTTGGCATATTTCATTTGTGAATATGTCCTAGACTTGGCTCGGGTGCCTGACCTGGCGGTTCCATACACCATCGAACCGGGGATAACAGGGTCCAATAACACTAGCGTCTGGTGGACTTTCTTTACCTTTTAAATTGAAGCATAAGCCCTGTGTAAGCCAATGCCACCGAGGTCATATGCGCATGTTAAATGCATTTCAATAGATCGTGTGACATGTTTTTGAAATTATATGAAAGATAGCACCATTGTTGAGGTATGTTATATAATTATTGATGTATAGGTCCTCATTTACAAACAGATAAATGAAATATTCATATGTATGGAAGAAGTATTCACCGTAAACAAGCTGTATACGAACAATCTATTTGAAATTTACGGCTTATAACTACGTATGACGTAAACCTTCTCAAAAAATTTAAAGATAAATAATCAGATTCCGTCATCATCTTGTATCGATATTTCATCACAGATTCCCTGGGTTTGATATGATGGTCACCCAGCGGCGCCTGGGACATCATACGGGACCCAGGCCTCACAGTTCTCCCAGCACCACCTGGGACGTCACTACGGGACTCAGGCCTGTTTCCTTAGCACCAGCTGGGACATCACTACATAACCCAGGCCTCACAGTTCTCCCAGCACCACCTGGGACGTCACTACGGGACTCAGGCCTGTTTCCTTAGCACCAGCTGGGACATCACTACATAACCCAGGCCTCACAGTTCTCCCAGCACCAGCTGGGACATCACTACGTAACCCAGGCCTCACAGTTCTCCCAGCACCAGCTGGGACATCACTACGTAACCCAGGCCTCACAGTTCTCCCAGCACCAGCTGGGTCATTACTAGGTTACCTAAGGCCTCACAGACACAGACCGTGAACGCAAAAGGGAGATGGCGTTCTAATCTGTGAAGAGACAAGAAATGTCAAATATGTTTGGCTTACAAATGTTAAGTTCTCTTCCGCTTTCCTTTCAGTTCACCATCACTCGCAAGCCATTAAGGCACATCACGACTTCATTTCTATAACTTCGGGGAAAGCAGGATGAGAGTAGTCTACACTCATTTGATGTATTCGATCATATTCATTAAACTTAAATCTTGACCTTCGAATGTTTTTCTTTTTTTTTGGTCGTGTTTATCCCTGCTTGTCTCCGGTTCCTCCATCGGTCAACAGTTACCCTCAGGCGAACATGAATAAGTCTTGCGATAAACGAAAATGAGCGAATAGATTCCCTGGTGTTGTTGTTATGCAAGTTGTTCCTCTGTGTTTCACGATATGTCGTCCCATTTAGCAACATCTGTCATAACGTCCATCGCACTTTGAATGATGTTCATCATTTCACAATATATTTTTCTTTTGGGGGGGGGGACATGTGGTATGACACGGCTTTCGGGAAGGCAGCATTGCTAATGATCTAGATTCTCGTTCACAGATCACTCGAAAGAGTTTTGGGAACTTCCTTCTTGAAGTTTTAAGTGGAGCGTTTCTCACATCAGTTCCAAGGACGGCAAGCAAAGTCGTGGGGAAGGTTTAAACGACGTAGTTGGACTCTTGTAGGGTGGTTAGAATAGCCAGTCAGGTGATTTACCTCTCTCTTTATGATGGGGTGAGTCCACCCCTGGGAGAAAAAGATGGCTTCGATAGTAAGAGAAGGTTTCAATAGTGTGGTCAAATGAGAAAATAAGACACTTTCATCATGCCAATAGAGGGAGTTCATGAGGGGAAATGTTCATTTGATAGGCCAAAAAGAAAAAAAAAATGAGTCTTTTCATTGTGGATCAAAGATTTCCCTACGAATATCCTGAGACCAGATATGTCTATGATCGTGAGGTGTCAACTGATGCGTCGTATATGTAGATCTACATACGAGCGTTATTTCTATAAGAGGAATCGATGCAATATCAAGGATATGTTATACAATATCGACGGTTGTGGAAACTCAGCACTTTCATAGAGAGACAATGATGTTATAGGTGGCGTGTGCGTGTGTAGGTATGTATATATGGGTAGTATGTTTTTCTAAGTTTTTCTCATACACATTCTATAAAGCAAACACCTGATCCACACATCCTCTACCAGCGAGGTAGCGCTGACGCGGAAAACGGCTCACACGACATTGCTCTGTGTGTGTCTGCGTGTGTGCGTGTAAATAGGCGTAAGGATAAGGAGTTTTGCAGTCATGGGGCCCTATCTTTTGAACATCCTCTATTATCATGTACCTTCTGAAATCTGTATTCTGTATATGGTACCTTTCGTTTGTATATTCTTGTTCAAAAAGAAAAAAAATTGCATTAGGAGGGAAGGTCACTGGAGGGCAAATATATGAAGAGATGTATGACCGCACCTCGTACAAAGGAGTGACTAACTTGGATAATCCCTCTTACGTACGCCAAAAAAGATATTAATACTAATGATATATCACTGAAAAATATAACATAATAAAATTCATCTCCCCATTTATCACGGGAAGGGAAACGGGGACCACTGCTGCCTGGGACTCAAGTGATGTGCTCAGCGGGTAAGATGCGCCAAAGCAGACAAGAGGACGATGAACATCAGGCAGGGGTGAGGACATGTGTGGCAGCAGTGATGC
The DNA here is from genome assembly GCF_036320965.1 of Panulirus ornatus. Lineage (NCBI taxonomy): Eukaryota > Metazoa > Arthropoda > Malacostraca > Decapoda > Palinuridae > Panulirus > Panulirus ornatus. The sequence goes on along the minus strand of NC_092265.1, from coordinate 18,002,166 downwards.
CAGGGAAGGGGATGGTGGCAATGGTGGAAGGGATGGTGGCAATAGTGCTGGGGAAGGGGATGGTTGCAGTGTTGCGTGGGGAAGGGGATGGTTGCAGTGTTGCGTGGGGAGGGGTAGTGACAGAAATGGCAGTTCCACGGTATCTGATGTCCGAATACTCACTTCAGGTGTATCCTGTGGAGTGTCTTCGACAACTTCAGAAGCATCATCTTCTGAAGAGTCTACGACAATTTCAGGAGTGTCTTCTGGAGTGTCTTCGACAATTTCAGGACTATTGAAGTATCTACAACCAGAACAACCGCTTCAGGATTTTCTGCCATGTCCACGAACGCGTTAGAGGTACCGTGTGTTGTGTCTGGGACCTCTGGGCATAGTTCAATTATTATATAGACGACCATCAAATAGAATTCGTCAATCCTGATAGTCAGCGCACTGTGCGGCAAGACCAGGGGAAGCAGGAAGCCCACAGTGCACCGTGCGAGTATGTATCTTATGATGTTGGACGACAGCTGGGGTCTCCTCCAAAGGCCCCTCAGGAAATTCTTGTGGTCACACTGAGTGCGACAAAAGACCTTGGTCCGCAATATACACAATCCCCGGAGTAGGAGCCCCTGAGGTGTCCTCCAGAGGCCCGCCAGGAAATTCTTGCGTTCGCACTGAGCTTGCTCTGTTCTGCGATGGAACATCTTATCCCGCAGAATGCACAATCCCCGGAGAAGGAGCCCCTGAGATCTGAGGCCCGTCAGGAAATTCTTGCGACGGTAGAGGATGCACTCAGTCTCTAGCTGTCATGTAATAATGCACCGAAACCATAGCTCCCTTTCCACATCCAGGCTCCACACAACTTTCCATGGTTTACCCCAGACGCTTCACATGCCCTGGTTCAATCCATTGACAGCACGTCGACCCCGGTATACCACATCGTTCCAATTCAATCTATTCCTTGCACGCCTTTCACCCTCCTGCATGTTCAGACCCCGATCACTCAAAATCTTTTTCACTCCATCTTTCCACCTTCAATTTGGTCTCCCACTTCTCCTCGTTCCCTCCACCTCCGACACATATATCCTCTTGGTCAATCTTTGCTCACTCATTCTCTCCATGTGCCCAAACCATTTCAAAACACCCTCTTCTGCTCTCTCAACCACACTCTTTTTATTTCCACACATCTCTCTTACCCTTACATTACTTACTCGATCAAACCACCTCACACCATATATTGTCCTCAAACATCTCATTTCCAGCACATCCACCCTCCTGCGCACAACTCTATCCATAGCCCACGCCTCACAACCATACAACATTGTTGGAACCATTATTCCTTCAAACATACCCATTTTTGCTTTCCGAGATAATGTTCTCGACTTCCAAACATTCTTCAAGGCTCCCAGAATTTTCGCCCCCTCCCCCACCCTATGATTCACTCCCGCTTCCATGGTTCCATCCGCTGCCAGATCCACTCCCAGATATCTAAAACACTTTACTTCCTCCAGTTTTTCTCCATTCAAACTTACCTCCCAATTGACTTGACCCTCAACCCTATTGTACCTAATAACCTTGCTCTTATTTGTATTTACTCTTAATTTTCTTCTTTCACACACTTTACCAAACTCAGTCACTAGCTTCTGCAGTTTCTTATATGAATCAGCCACCAGCGCTGTATCATCAGCGAACAACTGACTCACTTCCCAAGCTCTCTCATCCACAACAGACTGCATACTTGCCCCTCTTTCCAAAACTCTTGCATTCACCTCCCTAACAACCCCATCCATAAAGAAATTAAACAACCATGGAGACATCACACACCCCTGCCGCAAACCTACATTCACTGAGAGCCAATCACTTTCCTCTCTTCCTACACATACACATGCCGTACATCCTCGTTAAAAACTTTTCACTGCTTCTAACAACTTGCCTCCCACACCATATATTCTTAATACCTTCCACAGAGCATCTCTATCAACTCTATCATATGCCTTCTCCAGATCCATAAATGCTACATACAAATCCATTTGTTTTTCTAAGTACATCTCACATACATTCTTCAAAGCAAACACCTGATCCAGACATCCTCTACCACTTCTGAAACCACACTGCTCTTCCCCAATCTGATGCTCTGTACATGCCTTCACCCTCTCAATCAATACCCTCCCATATAATTTACCAGGAATACTCAACAAACTTTTATCTCTGTAATTTGAGCACTCACTCTTATCCCCTTTTCTTTTGTACAATGGCACTATGCACGCATTCCGCCAATCCTCAGGCACCTCACCATGAGTCATACATACATCAAGTAACCTTACCAACCATTCAACAATACAGTCACCCCCTTTTTTAATAAATTCCACTGCAATACCATCCAAACCTGCTGCCTTGCCGGCTTTCATCTTCCGTAAAGCTTTTACTACCTCTTCTCTATTTACCAAATCATTTTCCCTAACCCTCTCACTTTGCACACCATCTCGACCAAAACACCCTATATCTGCCACTCTATCATCAAACACATTCGACAAACCTTCAAAATACTCACTCCATCTCCTTCTCACATCACCACTACTTGTTATCACCTCCCCATTAGCCCCCTTCACTGAAGTTCCCATTTGCTCCCTTGTCTTACGCACTTTATTTACCTACTTCCAAAACATCTTTTTAATCTCCCTGAAATTTAATGATACTCTCTCACCCCAACTCTCATTTGACCTCTTTTTCACCTCTTGCACCTTTCTCTTGACCTCCTGTCTCTTTCTTTTATACTTCTCCCACTCATTTGCATTTTTTCCCTGCAAAAATCGTCCAAATGCCTCTCTCTTCTCTTTTACTAATAATCTTACTTCTTCATCTCACCACTCACTACCTTTTCTAATCAACCCACCTCCCACGCTTCTCATGCCACTGCTTCCCTAAATATATCCCATTCCTCGCCCACTTCTTTCTCCCCTATCCCCAGGGATATATATATATTTATATATATATTTATATATATCCCTGGGGATAGGGGAGAAAGAATACTTCCCATGTATTCCCTGCGTGTCGTAGAAGGCGACTAAAAGGGAAGGGAGCGGGGGGCTGGAAATCCTCCCCTCTTGTTTTTTTTTTTTTCCCAAAGAAGGAACAGAGAAGGGGGCCAGATGAGGATATTCCCTCAAAGGCCCAGTCCTCTGTTCTTAACGCTACCTCGCTAATGCGGGAAATGGCGAATAGTATGAAAGACAGAAAAAGAAATATATATATATATATATATATATATATATATATATATATATATATATATATATATATATATATATATATATATATACAGTACAAAAAACATAATTGCATTCCATTCTCTTAATATCTAATTATCGAACCTTTTTTACGAAGGAATGTGGTAACTTGAGAGACGCTTGAGAGAGCCCCTTCAGAGCATTTAAATACCGGAAGTTGCCCAGTGGTTGACTTAAGTGGGTTACTTGACTTCACGATATTCACAGGTGCACCAGAGAATTTAACATAAGCCTGAAAAGTAAAACATAACATGTTTAGTGTTTGTCACAAAAGATGGCAGTCAATGACTACAAAGTGGATTTTTTTTCTTACGAAATCCATTCCCCTGATATATAAAATGCATATCTATCTATTTATCAATCTATCTATCTCCGGGAACTCCCATCAAGGGGTGGCCATAGCAAGAGAGTTTCCACTTATCCCTCTTCTTACATGCCTCCCTCACATAACACCATTCCAAGCATTCTTCCACCATTTCTTACCCTCCAGTATTCTTCCACTCTATTCGCCAGTGTCACAGGTGGTCTTCCACTCACACCAACCCCCTTGATTGTATTATCATACACTCTCCTTGTAAACTCTCAGTCCTGCATTACCTCCATATGCCCAAATCATCTCAAATTATTATGTTTCATCCATTCTACAATTCATTCTCTTCGCATTCCCTAGAATACCACATCTCTCATGCACCCTTTCATTTCTTTCTTTATTCCATCTAGTCACACCACATACTCTCCTAAAGTAGCTCATTTCCATAGCCTAGATTTTTTACCTCTGTGACACATTCTATGTCCATGTTTCTGCTGCACAGGTCAGGGATGGGAGGACTGTGCTCTCCCTTAATCCTCTCATCACTTCCAAACTCACACCTCTACCTTCAGTTATATTATTAAGGGACCCAGTGACTCTTCTATTCTGTACTACTCTCTCCCTTATCTCTCCTTCCATATCACCAAACTTATCCAAGACAGCTCTTAAATACGTAAATTCTTTCTCCCCCCATATCCAAGTACAATTTAGTACACTTTCTTCTTTCACTCTATATGGTTATACAAAATCTATACGTTCACTCTGTATACTTTCAAACACCACAGCATCATCTAAAAATGGGCTTCCCACTAACCACCACCACGCTCTATCTCTGCACCCCTTTTCCATAGCCTTATCTGCTTTAGTAATATGTATATCCTTGCCTTTTTTTAAGGTGTTAATAGCTCTTATGAATCTTTTAGGGCAATTAGCTTCCACTAGTTTTGACAAACTGGCATACACTAAACCCTTACAGATATTTTTCTAAAATTACAAAAAGACTTTGTGACATCAACACAGCTGGCTTCCCTGTTAGAGCACACAAAACTTAAATCATAGACTAATGCACACAAGGAATCCTTATCTAGTTGTTCATTAGACAGGTTTACCACAAAAGATGGGTTTGTGTTCTTGGTCCAGTCGCTGTTTTCAATAAGATGGTCCAACAAGTGTCACTAAATCGTAAGTTGGACCATTTGTTCCCTTGTCTTACGCACTTTATTTACCTTCTTCCAAAGCATCTTTTTGTTCTCCCTAAAATTTAATGATACTCTCTCACCCCAACTCTCATTTGCCCTCTTTTTCACCTCTTGAACCTTTCTCTTGACCTCCTGCCTTTTTCTTTTATACATCTCCCAGTCATTTGTATCATTTCCCTGCAAAAATCGTCCAAATGCCTCTCTCTTCTCTTTCACTAATAATCTTACTTTTTCAACCCACCACTCACCATCCTTTTTAATCTGCTCACCTCCCACGCTTCTCATGCCACAAGCATATTTTGCACAAGCCATCACTGCTTCCCTAAATACATCCCATTCCTCCCTCACTCCCCTTGCGTCCTTTGTTCTCACCTTTCTCCATTCTGTACTCAGTCTCTCCTGGTACTTCCTCACACAAGTCTCCTTCCCAAGCTCACTTACTCTCACCATTCTCTTCACCCCAACATTCTCACTTCTTTTCTGAAAACCTCTACATATCTTCACCTTCGTCTCCAGGGTAATGATCAGACATCCCTCCAGTTGCACCTCTCAGCACATTAACATCCAAAAGTCTCTCTGGCCATCTCTCCTACTTACATACGTATACTTATCTATTTCTCTCTTTTTAAACCAGGTATTCCCAATCACCAGTCCTTTTCTAGCACATAAGTCTACAAGCTCTTCACCATTTCCATTTACAACACTGAAAACCCCATGTACACCGATTATTCCCTTAACTGCCACATTACTCACCTTTGCATTCAAATCACCCATCACTATAACCCAGTCTCGTGCATTAAAACTACTAACACACTCACTCAGCTGCTCCCAAAACACTTGCCTCTCATGATCTCTCTTCTCATGCCCATGTGCATATGCACCAATAATCACCCATCTCTCTCCATTAACTTTCAGTTCTACCCATATCACTCTAGAGTTTACTTTCTTACACTCTATCACATACTCCCACCACTCCCGTTTCAGGAGTAGCGCTACTCCTTCCCTTGCTCTTGTCCTCTCACGAACCCCTGACTTTACTCCCAAACATTCCCAAACCCCTCTTCCCCTTTACCCTTGAGCTTCGTTACACTGACAGCTAAAACATCCAGGTTTCTTTCCTCAAACATACTACCTATCTCTCCTTTTTTCTCATCTTGGTTACATCCACACACATTTAGACACCCCAATCTGAGCCTTCGAGGAGGATGAGCATTCCCCGCGTGACTCCTTCTTCTGTTTCCCCTTTTAGAAAGTTAAAATACAAGGAGGGGAGGGTTTCTAACCCCCCGCTCCCGTCCCCTTTAGTCGCCTTCTACGACACGTGAGGAATGCGTGGGAAGTATTCTTTCTCCCCTATCCCCTATATATATATATATATATATATATATATATATATATATATATATATATATATATATATATATATATATATATATATATAAATAATATGGTGATCTTCTAAATAAAATCTTATCCTAAATAATGGTATGTATTAGTTTATCAGCCGCTTATTGGACGATAATTTCCGGGCATTGCTTCACTACCTGTTGTGACTTTCGGTGTTACAATGACAAACTTTCATTCCTCTGGAACATTTGCCGCAGCAAGTGACTTACTGAAAAGAACAGACGAGGTTTTCCTTATCACATTTTTCTCCTCTTTTTTAAGTGTGTCCTTGATAAAACTTATCTGGGCCAGCGGTTTTGTTTACTCTCCTTCCATTCAGCGCTGATTGATGGTGTACCTTCATCTGTTATTTCTAGATGTTGCGAAATTTTTCCCCTCCTGGTAATAGAACTGGGTTTGGGACGTGAGTTGTATCTTCATCCGTAAATATAAATGCAAAAAAAAAAAAAATAAATCTTTGCCATGGCTTCATTGTCTTGACTCGACGTCTTCATTTCTACTTTTTTTTGTTTTCATCAATAACACTTCATAATGAAGTTTGCTTTGCCGTACAAATCTCTCGGTGTCTCTTCGTAATTTTTTTCTGTCATGCTGGCCTTTTTGTCTCTAATTTTCTTGTGCTAATTTCTAAGAAAACAAAAACCTCATGTCTTCGCTCCATCACTTCGGCCTCGTTTTAGAACATGACCGTCTTATACCCAACGGGACTTATGTTCCCTCCACTGGTTTGAAAGTAATACTGAAGCATTTTCAAGCTACGTCGAAAGCGTTTTCATTAACTATATCATCCCAGGATTGCATGTCAGTAGCAATAGGATGACCACTGAAATTTCCAAGTGTAAGTTCAGGAGTTTTTTCGTGACGTTATGTTGAGCGTTACTTCAACAGTGATTCATCGGTGATCACCTGTGCCAAAGGTTTCTTCAGCTTCAACATATTTACGAGATCTTCATTTGTAACTGGAACTGGATATTATGGACCAGAGCACTATCATGCAAGGTTAGGTAGAGTCCGAGCTCGGAGCTACTGGAAAGGGATTCTCTCTCCTTAGATACTGTTATGTTACAATCTCCGATTTTGCTTACATCTTGTTCTCTGATAAATTTCTGCTGTAGGGTCATAAAGTCTTTCTGCCCCTGGTGTCTATGCTGGGAGCTTGTACAGTAATCCTACTGAAATTTCTATCACTACGCTTAACATTAATATCAACAAATTTTAGTATGGGAATAAGATTAGCTTGAACAAAGAGCAAGACACCACCGCTTTCTTTATTTTCTCTATTACTGTTAAAATGACTATACCCAATAATCATATGTTTGGCGAAAAAATCTATTTTTGACATCTAAGCAAGATATGAAAATACGAGTCATATTACATAATTTTTTTTCCAAAGCAATCGTCCTTAAGTGTGACAGTTTGTTACGTACACTCCGTACACTAACATAAAAACATTCTGAAACATGACCAAGATTTTTCGTCATTAGTGTGTGGGTGTGCAGCAGCGGGAATATGGGGACTTTCTAAATGAACTTCAATTTGACCTTTCCTGCCATGTATACTACCTGTCTCGTTTCTTGCTTTTGCCTGGGAGGCGACCTCAAGCTGCCATATTCTGCCTTTTCCCTTTCCTGCGTCACCTTCAGTCTATGCTAGTTAACCCATCTTGCGTGTTTCTCTCACTACTTTGTTCTCTCTCGTCATGTAGTTGATCCAGCCTTTCTCAAGCGCTACTAAGTTACCTTCCTATTTTTACTATGTAAATCTTGTAAACTAACACGTTCTTGAGACTGTAGTGTAAATATTGCAGGTATATGTATATTCATTTACCATTTTTTTTCATTCTTTTACATTTGTCTCTGTATGCTACAGTGCTATCATGACTCCAAGTATCTGGCATCATTATGTCCGGTACCATAATGTCTGGTGTCATTATGTCCGGCATCATAATGTCTGGTGTCATTATGTCCGGTACCATGATATCCAGTACCAGTTTGTAACGTACCATACATAATGTTGCATGTCCCACGCACCAAATCAATTCACCACGACTCTGCCCACCATTCCTCATTATCTACGTATACAACATCGAGAATAACATCACTGAGGTAGGTAGGTGTGCAGACTGAAGAAACCAGACAGGACACAGAGGCGAAGCATTGCTTAGATGCAGAACAAGATAATTTCCGCAGTGAGTGTGTTACAGAACGTACTACAAAAGATATTTATGTAATACTTTCGTAAGAGAGAAAACCGAATGTGAAATATTGAGTTTATTATGAAGCAGTGAGCATACGAATATCCAGTTTGACATTAGCTTGGGAGGACATTCTATCCAGAGTTTCCTTTTTTTTTTTAATTAGGATGACCAGCTTAACATTCATGATGGAGACGCGCCAGTGAGTTGTCAATAGCGAGGATGATTTCCTTAAACTTAAATTCAAAAGCCCTACCTGTGAATCCAAGAAATTTGTTCGCTTTTTAAATTGTTTCTGTGAACTGCTTACTTGGCTCTAGATCACCAAAGATTATTACACCCAAGTCATTTTCCCCATTTACTCTATTCTTAACTGAACAGAACTCATACCGTAGTTTTTTCTCGTTTTTGCTGCTAATATGTAAAAGTTTGCAACAATTATCGATATCAAAATTCATCTGCCACCTGCCAGCCTAGCGCATCATATCGTCCTAAGAACTCTCATGATTAGTTCAGCACAGGATTTGGAAGCATCCTTTCTTTCTTATCATATTTCCCTCACTTCCACTCTGACGTAACTGATGCAGGCCTCCTCCACCACTGGTGGACGAATGATCAGTCCAAAGGTTCATGACCCGACCGGTTATGACCTGAGCTACAGTCATGACCACTGTGTAGGTGGCACGTGTTGCATATACCAATCAACAACATCTGATTAGGTCATGGTGTAGTCCTTGTGGTTTAACCCTATTATATACATACATTATCAGTATGGAAATCATCACAGTATAGTCATGATTTTATTAACATAATCTATACCAAGTGAAGATAATATTATATACACTTCCAGGATTCCATTTCCCATCAAAAGTATATATCTAAGAAATATATTTGGTATATTTTTCTTGCATGATGTTCGCATGAGAAAGAAAATATTTCGTATCCAAAGTACATCATTAATTGCTAAATAGACGAATCAAATGCTAAATCCTTTCACAGTAAATCTTCCTCTTTAAAACTTGAGTAATCCATGAGTGATGCAGCAGCCATCACCCTCAGCCAGCAGTGATGCAGCAGCCACTAGCATCATCCTCAGCCAGCAGTGATGCAGCAGACACTAGTATCACCCTCAGCCAGTAGTGATGCAGCAGCCACTAGTATCATCCTCAGCCAGCAGTGATGCAGCAGCCACTAGTATCATCCTCAGCCAGCAGTGATGCAGCAGCCACTAGTATCATCCTCAGCCAGCAGTGATGCAGCAGCCACTAGCATCATCCTCAGCCAGCAGTGATGCAGCAGCCACTAGTATCATCCTCAGCCAGCAGTGATGCAGCAGCCACTAGCATCATCCTCAGCCAGCAGTGATGCAGCAGCCACTAGCATCACCCTCAGCCAGTAGTGATGCAGCAGCCACTAGCATCATCCTCAGCCAGCAGTGATGCAGCAGCCACTAGTATCATCCTCAGCCAGCAGTGATGCAGCAGCCACTAGCATCATCCTCAGCCAGTAGTGATGCAGCAGCCACTAGCATCATCCTCAGCCAGCAGTGATGCAGCAGCCACTAGTATCATCCTCAGCCAGCAGTGATGCAGCAGCCACTAGCATCATCCTCAGCCAGCAGTGATGCAGCAGCCATTAGCATCACCCTCAGCCAGCAGTGATGCAGCAGCCACTAGTATCACCCTCAGCCAGTAGTGATGCAGCAGCCACTAGCATCATCCTCAGCCAGTAGTGATGCAGCAGCCACTAGTATCACCCTCAGCCAGTAGTGATGCAGCAGCCACTAGTATCACCCTCAGCCAGCAGTGATGCAGCAGCCACTAGCATCACCCTCAGCCAGCAGTGATGCAGCAGCCACAAGTATCATCCTCAGCCAGCAGTGATGCAGCAGCCACTAGTATCATCCTCAGCCAGCAGTGATGCAGCAGACACTAGTATCATCCTCAGCCAGCAGTGATGCAGCAGCCACTAGCATCATCCTCAGCCAGTAGTGAGGCACAGCCACTAGTATCACCCTCAGCCAGCAGTGATGCAGCAGCCACTAGTATCACCCTCAGCCAGCAGTGATGCAGCAGCCACAAGTATCATCCTCAGCCAGCATGTGACGCACCGAGGACCAGCATCACCTTCAACCAGCGTCAGTTATAAAATGTGTCCGTCACCGTCATCAACGAAACACTGCTTTCTGATAAACCTCGATTCACATGCAATGATACATGAAATAATAACGTTGGAGCTGGAATAGTGGCTTATCTCAGCTTGCGCCGTTTAACACTTTGGTTGATATTATAAACACGAGCATAAGCACCTTCAGATCTCATCCTTCCATTTCCTCAACCTTTATACAAGACTGAGGAGCAACGACGATCTTATTGTTGGTAATGTCTGCAATCCAATCAGCTTCCTGTTTCACCTCAGAACCAACAGATTTCTCTGCAGTGGAGTGACACATACTCATGAGACCCTGGTGAATTATTAAACACAAACCAACCTCACCCCTAAACAGGAAAGTCATGAAACACACACACAACATCCATGCAGAAACAACTGCCCACCAATCTTTCACTCACGCTGATACATGTGATGCAAATATGATCCAAAAGAACTCTGCTGCTGCAGGTCCTGACAACATATTGAACTTTCACAAAATACACTATGGCCCATTTGCAATCCAGGCAATTAAGATATATCCAGCTACTGGAGACACAACAAAATCCCAAGTATCTGGAAACCTGCCTACATAATACAGATGGTAAGACCCTCCAAACCCTCCAGTTTCCCCTCCTTCTACCGCCCTGTATCTCTTCTATCGTCAGTACCTAATCTCTGTGAAAATACGATCCACGAAGAAATTAAAGAAGACATTCCACTCTCACCCACACAAATGGGAACAGACCCAAACATTTACAACCTCACTACAAGCTGATCTCAAACAATATATCCAAGTGGATTCAACCAACAACAACTCACGTCTCGCACAGTATTAGTGATAATAGACATCAACAAAGCATTTGACATTGTCCCTCACCACATCCTCACACAAAAAATACTTGACACCACCCTAAAACATTAATGACAAAATGTGGTTGGCCGCCATGCCATAGTCACTGACAATGGCTTCACCTCTGAAACATTAGATTTTATAATAGACTTCCCCAAGGAAAAGTTCTTTCTCCAACTCAGCCCTTTTTTTAATCTCTGCGTATATGATCTACCATCAGTTCAAGCAAACCTCAACATGAAGGTCCTTTCATACACAGACGACTTCGAAATCACATGACAACACCCAAACACTAGAGCAGCAGCGTCAAACATGCAACACTATATTACACAAATGAAACAATGCTCACCCAGAACAGAATGTCTGCATTTCCATAGAAATCTTCCATTACTCTTTTAACCCTAGACAAATATGAGTCCAGCTCACACCCTCTAGTCTCCTTTTAATGGACAGTATCTCCCGCTGATCTTCGCATAAAACACACGCATGGCGTTCACTTCCCACACCAATAACATAATAACACAGAGAGAAAACACAAACTAAATGCTCTCAGAACAGTAGATGACACCATGATTAGATAAGACAAAGAATTATACGTCATCTGCCTGGCCTTCCATCCTCTCAAATTCAAATATAACAAAGCTGCAAACCACACAAAATAGTGCACTCAGAACAATCACCGGCTGCTTAGCAACCACAACCAGCAAGCAATGATCCATGTCCGGCACCCAACTCCCACCCAAACTACTCTATAACTAACCACCAATTCCACGGTAAATGTAAAGGTTACCACTGCTTCACACTTTAGCAACCTCTACTCACAAGCCCCACCGCCTCTTAAGTTGCCGGACAAACACTGAGCAACCAACAGCCCAATTCAGTTTTAAATTCCAACCCACCACAGATACATCCATCAGAAACCACACTCCCCAGACAAGCACGAGTCACGTTCTCCTGCTTACGCTTTGAATATTATCCATCTCTGTAACACTGCATACACCGTTTCAACATACCCCAAGATAGCTCATGCCCGCGAAGTAACTACATTAAAGAAGACATCGAACACTTACAACTCTGCACTCTCTTCACATCACAACACTTTATGACCAGTCGTCCCAAGTGGTGGACGTGGCCAGCTCCTGAGTGCTGCAGGAGCTTCGTAAGGATAGAAGGGATGCATGGGGACGAAAGTAAGTATATATATACTTCATGAATGCAGAAACACTACTAAGAAAAGAGACATGAGAATCTTGAGTGCTTTCGTGTGTTAACAACTTTTGGAAGTATTGTTTGATGTACGTAAGGATTAGTGGAGGTTCGTAAAAGGTTTATCACAAGAGACAAAAAAATAAGATTTGATACATTTGCCAATTCTGTTGCATATATCAATATCATTCATTACGTTTTGTAAGTTTCAGACACATCGTTTCTTTAAAGCGGCTGTATAAACTCATGATAATGATCTTTAGTTGATATCAAAGTTTTGTGTTAAACGCTCTTTTTCTTGACAATTTCACTTCCCCAGAGACAGCATTTGTGGCATTTAGTCTTCAACCATTTCTTATCTGCTTCATCCCGTACTACATCTTACTCCGTAAGGGAGAGTCATTCTGAATTTCATGTTTGATGTTTAGAAATAATACATTCGCTTGCTGGGTCATTTCTTTCCCCCATTGGTCCTTTAACGTTAGCAATCGTTCATCATAACCTTGGGTCCATGGTTTACGACCAAGCCTATGAGCAATACCTACATCATGTTGGTTCACATATGATTAAAGTGACTGTCATTACCGGCCAAGTGATGGCAGTATAGCTTTCCATATTATTGAAGGCTAGAGTTGGAGGCTCTACTGACATGAGAATGACACTCTTTTCAATCTTATCCGCATCTGCAATTCAGTTTCTAGTTTTGCTAAGTTAGAGTCTGTGACAGATACAAGTATACTCTCCTCAAATTTACACTATTCGACATCTTTTCTTCTAGATTTGCAATGCATATGGTGTTAAATTTCTTCATATAGTTTGTGTAATTTTCTAGTTTCAATGACATCAAGAACTAAATTGATTTTCCTTTATTGAGTAAAGACTAATGAATAGCCAGAGGAATTAATATTAGATAAGATCCCCCTCTCCATGCATAAGTTTTCTTTTAACAAAACCTGGTTGTTCTTTGTTTGAGCTTTGCCTCCAGGAGTACTGTATTTTATGGTTTCTGGTACAGGTCGTCACCTTGGATAGCTAGTTTCACTAGCTATCCAAGTAGTAACTTTAAAGAGAAACCAATATGAGAAAGAAGAGCACTGGAGAACAAGTGTGGAGGGAGCTTCAACAGCGCATGCGCGATAAAATCAACCAGGAGTGCTAATTTTGCCCAGATTTAGCTGATAAGCCTTTAATTCTGACATTAATGATAATCAGGTTATACTTCTGGGCTTTTCTGAATTATCCCTGTTATTGTGGAGAACATCTTCAACCTGGGACCATCCCAAAATCATGGTAGCCTGGTTCATAACACAACAAAGCTGGCTGTGATAACACACAGTAAACATCATAATACATATTGTAAATTTCCTCCGATCAAGTAAAGTTGTTTGTAAGACGGATGACAGCTTGTGTCTGTGCATCCGGGAGTCGCTGACGTCGGTAAAAGAATGCTAAGTGAGGTGCGAGTCAGGTGAAGCAGCAGCCGGCCGTGGGCGGTGTCAGTTGGAGACAGAACACCGCCTAAGCAACGTCAGCGAAGAGCTCACTTGTCCGCAGTTCTCAGGTAATCTGCTTTGATCGTTCATTCTGTGTTTATCTCCAGTGGAAACCATGAACAACGTAAATGTTTTAACCGTTGCTGAGAACAACATTTAACGTCTGTGGTAAAGAAGTAGTGGTATTATGTGTGTGGCGAAGAGTATTACTAATCTGTGTGGTTAGAATATAAACACTACTGTAGTCTCACAGCAGTATGGGAGGGTGGTCAGCCAACAGGCCCATTAAGACTAGGTGAAGATAAGGGTACCAAAGCAGGAGCAGCTTGCGGTAGTGCAAGTTAAGACGTCTCCATTATGGTTCCTCATTAGGCAAGTACGGTAAGAATGCTGATCAGATGAAACACACACACACACACACACACACACACAGATATATATATATATATATATATATATATATATATATATATATATATATATATATATATATATATATATATATGAACATGCAGGAGGGTGAAAGTCGGGCAAGGAATAGAGTGAATTGGATCGATGTGGTATACCGGGGTCGACGTGCTGTCAATGGATTGAATCAGGGTATGTGAAGCGTCTGGGGTAAACCATGGAAAGTTCTGTGGGGCCTGGATGTGGAAAGGGAGCTGTGGTTTCGGGCATTATGCATGACAGCTGGAGACTGAGTGTGAGCGAATGGGGCCTTTGTTGTCTTTTCCTGGCGCTGCCTAGCGCACATGAGGGGGGAGGGGGATGTTATTCCGTGTGTGGCGGGGTGGCGATGGGGGTGGGTAGAGGCAGACAGTGTGAATTGTGTGCATGTGTGTATATGTGAGTGTCTGTGTGTGTATATATGTGTGGGTGTGTATGTTTGCGTGTGTGGACGTGTGTGTGTGTGCATGTGTGTGGGGGTGGGTTGGGCCAGTTCTTTCGTCTGTTTCCTTGCGCTACCTCGCAGGCGCGGGGGACAGCGACAAAACAAATAAATAAATATATATCTGGGGATAGGGGAGAAAGAATACTTCCTACGTATTCCCTGCGTGTCGTAGAAGGCGACTAAAAGGGAAGGGAGCGGGGGGCTGGAAATCCTCCCCTCTCGTTTTTTTTATATTCTCTAAAAGAAGGAACAGAAAGGGGGGGGGGAGGCCAGGTGAGGATGTTCCCTCGGAGGCCCAATCCTTTGTTCTTTGCGCTACCTCGCTAACGCGGGAAATGGCGAATAGTATGAAAGAAAGAAAAGAAAGATATATATATATATATATATATATATATATATATATATATATATATACATGAGGTGTTCAGTCTTGCAAATGGAAACGGTGAAGAGCTTGTAGATTTGTGTGCTGAAAAAGGACTGGGGATTGGGAATACCAGGTTTGAAAAGAGAGATATAGATAAGTATACGTATGTAAGTAGGAGAGATGAACAAAGAGCGTTATTGGATTACGTGTTCATTGATAGGCGCGTGGAAGAGAGACTTCTGGATGTTTGGATGTTAATGTGCTGAGAGGTGCAACTGGAAGGATGTCTGATCATTATCTTCTGGAGGCGAAGGTAAAGATTTGTAGAAGTTTTCAGAAAAGAAGAGAGAATGTTGGAGTGAAGAGAGTGATGAGAGTAAGTGAGCTTGGGAAGGAGACTTGTGCGAGGAAGTACCAGGAACCAGGAGAGACTTATTGCAGAATGGAAAAAGGTGAGAGCAAAGGACGTAAGGGGAGTAGGGGGAGGAATGGGATGTATTTAGGGAAGCAATGATGGCTTGCGCAAAAGATGCTTGTGGCATGAGAAGTGTGTGGGGGTGGGCAGATTAGAAAGGGTAGTGAGTGGTGGGATAAAGTAAGATTGTTAGTGAAAGAGAAGAGAGAGGCATTTGGACGAGTTTTGCAGGAAACTAGTACAAATGACTGAGAGATGCATAAAAGAAAGAGGCAGGAAGTCAAGAGAAAGGTGCAAGAGGTGAAAAAAAGGGCAAATGAGAGTTGTGGTGAGAGAGTATCATTAATTTTTAGGGAGAATAAATAAATGTTTTGGAAGGAGGTAAATAAAGTGCGTAAGACAAGAGAACAAATGGGAACATCGGTGAAAGGGGCTAATGGGGAGGTAACAACAAGTAGTGGTGATATGGAGTGGATGGCAATGGAGTGAGTATTTTGAAGGTTTGTTGAATGTGTTAGATGATGGATTGGTAGATATAGGGTGTTTTGGTCGAGGTGGTGTGCGAAGTGAGGGGGTCGGAGAGAATGATTTGGTAAACAGAGAAGAGGTAGTAAAAGCTTTGCGGCTGATGAAAGCCGGCAAGGTGGCAGGTTTGGATGGTATTGCAGTGGAATCTATTAAAAAAGGGGATGACTGTTGTTGACTGGTTGGTGAGGATATTCAATGTGTTTATGGCTCGTGGTGAAGTGCCTTAGGATTGGCGGAATGCAAGGATAGTGCCATTGTACAAAGGAAAAGGGGATAAAGGTGAGTGCTTAAATTACAGAGGTATAACTTTGTATTCCTGGAAAGTTATATGGGAGGATATTGATTGAGAGGATGAAGGCATGTACAGAGCATCAGATTGGGGAAGAGCAGTGTGGTTTCAGAAGTGGAAGAGGATGTGTGGATCAGGTGTTTGCTTTGAAGAATGTATGTAGAGAAATACTTAGTAAAACAAATGGATTTGTATGTAGCATTTATGGATCTGGAGAAGGCATATGATAAAATGAAAGAGATGCTCTGTGGAAGGTATTAAGAGTATATGGTATGGGAGGCAAGTTGTTAGAAGCAGTGAAAAGTTTTTATCGAGGATGTAAGGCATGTGTACGTGTAGGAAGAGAGGAAAGTGATTGGTTCTCAGTGAATGTAGGTTTGCGGCAGGGGTGTGTGATGTCTCCATGGATGTTTAATTTGTTAATGGATGGGGTTGTTAGGGAGGTGAATGCAAGAGTTTTGGAAAGAGGGGCAAGTATGCAGTCTGTTGTGGATGAAAGGCTTGGGAAGTGAGTCAGTTGTTGTTTGCTGATGATAGAGCGCTGGTGGCTAATTCGGGTGAGAAACTGCAGAAGCTGGTGACTGAGTTTGGTAAAGTGTGAAAGAAGAAAGCTGAGAGTAACTGTGAATAAGAGCAAGGTTATTAGGTACAGTAGGGTTGACTTAGTTGAGCTTTGTGTATCTAATAATGTTTTCCAAGATGAAGGCAATACTTATAGACAGAAATTTGGTCTTGCCATGGGAGATCCACTTTGTCCTATTTTCAGTGATACTGCGTAATTGTAGGATTGCATTTAATACCAAGGAATCATTTCAGTTTCCTTGACTAATTCTTTCACACACAGGCTCTTTATATCTCAGCTTGTTCCGTCCTTGAAGAATGTGTGGAAGTCGAGAACATTATCTCGGAAAGCAAAAATGGGTATGTTTGAAGGAATAGTGGTTCCAACAATGTTGTATGGTTGCGAGGCGTGGGCTATGGATAGAGTTGTGCGCAGGAGGATGGATGTGCTGGAAATGAGATGTTTGAGGACAATGTGTGGTGTGAGGTGGTTTGATCGAGTGAGTAATGTAAGGGTAAGAGAGATGTGTGGAAATAAAAAGAGCGTGGTTGAGAGAGCAGAAGAGGGTGTTTTGAAGTGGTTTGGGCACATGGAGAGGATGAGTGAGGAAAGATTGACCAAGAGGATATATGTGTCGGAGGTGGAGGGAACAAGGAGAAGAGGGAGACCAAATTGGAGGTGGAAAGATGGAGTGAAAAAGATTTTGTGTGATCGGGGCCTGAACATGCAGGAGGGTGAAAGGAGGGCAAGGAATAGAGTGAATTGGAGCGATGTGGTATACCGGGGTTGACGTGCTGTCAGTGGATTGAAGCAAGGCATGTGAAGCGTCTGGGGTAAACCATGGAAAGCTGTGTAGGTATGTATATTTGCGTGTGTGGACGTATGTATATGCATGTGTATGGGGGGGGGGTTTCGGCCATTTCTTTCGTATGTTTCCTTGCGCTACCTCGCAAACGCGGGAGACAGCGACAAAGTATAATCATAAAATATATATATATATATATATATATATATATATATATATATATATATATATATATATATATATATATATATATATATATATATATATATATATGATTCATGTGAGAAACTGCAGAAGCTGGTGACTGAGTTTGGTAAAGTGTGTGAAAGAAGAAAGTTAAGAGTAAATGTGAATAAGAGCAAGGTTATTAGTTACAGTAGGGTTGAGGGTCAAGTCAATTGGGAGGTGAGTTTGAATGGAGAAAAACTGGAGGAAGTGAAGTGTTTTAGATATCTGGGAGTGGATCTGACAGCGGATGGAACCATGGAAGCGGAAGTGGATCATAGGGTGGGGGAGGGGGCGAAAATTCTGGGAGCCTTGAAGAATGTGTGGAAGTCGAGAACATTATCTCGGAAAGCAAAAATGGGTATGTTTGAAGGAATAGTGGTTCCAACAATGTTGTATGGTTGCGAGGCGTGGGCTATGGATAGAGTTGTGCGTAGGAGGATGGATGTGCTGGAAATGAGATGTTTGAGGACAATGTGTGGTGTGAGGTGGTTTGATCGAGTAAGTAACGTAAGGGTAAGAGAGATGTGTGGAAATAAAAAGAGCGTGGTTGAGAGAGCAGAAGAGGGTGTTTTGAAATGGTTTGGGCACATGGAGAGAATGAGTGAGGAAAGATTGACCAAGAGGATATATGTGTCGGAGGTGGAGGGAACGAGGAGAAGAGGGAGACCAAATTGGAGGTGGAAAGATGGAGTGAAAAAGATTTTGTGTGATCGGGGCCTGAACATGCAGGAGGGTGAAAGGAGGGCAAAGAATAGAGTGAATTGGAGCGATGTGGTATACCGGGGTTGACGTGCTGTCAGTGGATTGAATCAAGGCATGTGTATGGGGGTGGGTTGGGCCATTTCTTTCGTCTGTTTCCTTGCGCTACCTCGCAAACGCGGGAGACAGCGGCAAAAAAAAAAAAAAAAAAAAATATATATATATATATATATATATATATATATATATATATATATATATATATATATATAGAGAGAGAGAGAGAGAGAGAGAGAGAGAGAGAGATAATTATATAGCGTTAATGTGATGGCATTGATTAGGGCCTCCGTAACCGGTGCCGTCTCTCCTAACATAAAACAAGATGAAGACGCTGATTTGCTCATTCTGAACAATATTGAACTCATTTCGTTGTACATTTGAATAAACAAGGATTATGTGCAGTATGTTGGAAGTGAAGAGTCTATAGACTGCACAGAATTGTGGGCATTTTGAAAGCATTTAGACAGAGGACCGGATGAGAGGAGTCATAGTTAGGCAAGCCGCGGCTACAATGATTACAGAATTGAAGAGAAACAACGAGATAGGTTGAAAGATGTAAGTCTGTCTAGCTGTGGGGCATGAGAGGGGTACATGAACCCTGTGGTTGAACAGAAGTGCAAGGTCAGTAAAGGACGAACAGTTGTGTGAATGTGTATACTTAATGGAATAAATGAAATGATTTAGGCGGAAAATAATGAGAGAAGAGAAAGGTGAATGTTTATGATAGACATGTGCAAGACACGGAGGTACATGTGATGTTTCACAACTTGGTCTTCTTCCCTTGAATTGTTATCAAACTGGCTCTTGTGTTAAGAAAGCCAGTGCAGGGCAAGGCATCCTGTAAGAAATGTTCAATATTGTGGCAGATTTACAAAAGGGCCCGTTTATGTGAGTGAGATATATAACAACTAACATAATGACACGCGGCTCACGAGAAATATTACAATTCACATTGTTATGAAGAAAAGGGCCAAGTTTCTCGGGGTGAAAATAATGGCTTTGAGCTCTTGAGTACTGGGGGAGAAGGAAGAGCCTACTGGGGGAGTTGTCCCACTGGTAAACATGGTAAGGTATTTTCCTAGTGTGGTGGAGGGTTGACCGAGGAGCAAGGCGGAGAACTGCTTCTCAAGGTCACCTCCCTCAAGGTGGCTTCACCTGGTCTGACTCAGGTCCCGCTCTGCACTCCCCCGGTGCGCAGAGATGAACTTCAGACATTTTAATACTACGCCAACAGTCGTCTCCACCCATTACGACCGTCTGTTCTGAATATCATTCGTATTACAGTAGAGAAATTCGACCACGATTTGGACCATTGCCGAAGCGTTTTGTTTACTGCTGTGTTGATTAGAACTCTTTTCCAGCGATAGTCTCTACAATATCTTATTCGCTCTTTAAGCACACACACACACACACACACACACACATGTATATATATATATATATATATATATATATATATATATATATATATATATATATATATATATATATATATACATATATATATATATATATATATATATATATATATATATATATATATATATATATATATATATATATATATATATATATACATATATATATATATATATATATATATATATATATATATATATATATATATATATATATATATATATATATATATACTCTTTTTTATTATACTTTATCGCTGAATCCCGCGTCAGCGAGGTAGCGCAAGAAAACACAAAAAAATGGCCCAACACACGCACATACATCTGTATATACGTACACGTCCACACACGCACATATACATACCTATACATCTCAACGTATACATATATATACAATCAGACATATACATATATACAAGTGTACATAATTCATACTGTCTGCCCTTAATAATTCCCGTCGCCACCCCACCACACATGAAATGAAAACCCCCTCTATCCGCATGTGCGCGAGGTAGCGCTAGGAAAAGACAACAAAGGCCACATTCGTTAACACTCAGTATCTTGCTGTCATGTATAATGCACCGAAACCACAGCTCCCTTTCCACATCTAGGCCCCATAAAAATTTTCATGGTTTACCCCAGACGCTTCACATGCCCTGGTTCAATCCATTGACAGCACGTCAAACCCAGTATACCAGTATACCACATCGTTGCAATTTACCACATCGTTGCAATTCACTCTAGTCCTTGCACACCTTTCGCACTCCTGCAAGTTTTGACCCCGATCACTCACAATCTTTATCACTCCATCTTTCCTCCTCCAATTTGGTCTCCCACTTCTCTTCGTTCCCTACACCTCTGACACATATATCCTCTTGGTCAATCTTTCCTCACTAATTCTCTCCATGTGACCATTCAGTTTCAAAACACCCTCTTCTGCTCTCTCAACCACACTCTTTTTATTACCACACATCTCTCTTACCCTTTCATTACTTACTCGATCAAACCACCTCACACCACATATTGTCCTCAAACATCTCATTTCCAGCACATCCACCCTCCTCCGCACAACTCTATCTATAGCCCACGCCTCGCAACTATATAACATTGATGGAACCACTATTCCTTCAGACATACCCATTTTTGCGTTCCAAGATAACGTTCTCGACTTCCACACATTTTTCAACGCTACCAGAACTTTCGCCCCCTCCCCCACCCTATGATTCACTTACGCTTCCATGGTTCCACATACGCTTCCATGGTTCCATCCTATCTTCCTACACGTACACATGCCTTACATCCTCGATAAAAACTTTTCACTGCTTCTAACAACTTGCCTCCCACACCATGTATTCTTAATACCTTCCACAAAGCATCTCTGTCAACTCTATCATATGCCTTCTCCAGATCCATAAATGCTACATACAAATCCATTTGCTTTTCTAAGTATTTCTCACATACATTTTTCAAAGCAAACTCCTGATCCACATATCCTCTACCACTTCTGAAACCACACTGCTCTTCTCCAATCTGATGCTCTCGACATGCCTTCACCCTCTCAATCAATACCCTCCCATATAATTTACCAGGAATAATCAACAAACTTATACCTCTGTAATTTGAGCACTCACTCTTATCCCCTTTGCCTTTGTACAATGGCACTATGCAAGCATTCCGCCAGTCCTAAGTACCTCACCATGAGTCATACAATAAATAACCTTACCAACCAGTCAACAATACAGTCACCCCCCTTTTTTAATAAATTCCACTGCAATACCATCCAAACCCGCTGCCTTGCCGGTTTTCATCTTCCACAAAGATTTTACTACCTCTTCTCTGTTTACCAAGTCATATTCCCTACTCCTCTCACTTTGCACACCACTTCGACCAAAACACCCTATTTCTGCCACTCTATCATTAAACACATTCAACAAACCTGCAAAATAATCACTCCATCTTCTCACATCACTACTACTTGTTATCACTTCCCATTAGCCCCCTTCACTGATGTTCCCATTTGTTCCTTAGTCTTATGCACTTTATTTACCTCCTTCCAAAACATCTTTTTACTCTCCCTAAAATTTAGTGATACTCTCTCACCCCATCTCTCATTTGTTCTCTTTTTCGCCTCTTGCACCTTTCTCTTGACCTCCTGCCTCTTTCTTTCATACATCTCCCAGTCATTTGCATTGATTCCCTGCAAAAATCGTCCAAATGCCTCTCTTCTCTTTCACTAATAATTCTACTTCTTCATCCCACCACTCATTACCCTTTCTAATCTGCCCACCTCCCACGCTTCTCATGCCACATGCATCTTTTGCGCTAGCCATCACTGCTTCCCTAAATATATCCCATTCCTCCCCCACTCCCCTTACGTCCTTTGTTCTCACCTTTTTCCATTCTGTACTCAGTCTCTCCTGGTACTTCCTTACACAAGTCTCCTTCCCAAGCTCACTTACTGTCACCACTCTCTTCACTCCAACATTCTCTCTTCTTTTCTGAAAACCTCTACAAATCTTAACCTTATCCTCCACAAGATAATGACCAGACATCCCTCCAGTTGCACCTCTTAGCACATTAACATCGAAAAGCCTCTCTTTCGCGCGCCTATCAATTAACACGTAATCCAATAAAGCTCTCTCGCCATCTCTCCTATTTACATACGTATACTTAAGCATATCTCTGTTTTTAAACCAGGTATTTCCAATCACCAGTCCTTTTTCAGCACATAAAACTCTCAAAACACTTGCCTCTCATGATCTTTCTTCTCATGCCCAGGTGCATATGCACTAATAATCACCCATCTCTCTCCATCCACTTTTAGTTTTACCCATATCAATCTAGAGTTTACTTTCTTACACTCTATCACATACTCCCACCACTCCTGTTTCAGGAGTAGTGCTACCACTTCCCTTGCTCTTGTCCTCTCAGTAACCCCTGATTTTACTCCCAAGACATCCTAAACTACTCTACCCCTTTACCCTTGAGCTTCGATTCACTCAGAGCCAAAACATCCAGGTTCCTTTCCTCAAACATACTACCTATGTCTCCATTTTTCTAATCTTGATTACATCCACACACATTTATATATATATATATATATATATATATATATATATATATATATATATATATATATATATATATATATATATATATATATATATATATATGTACATATATATATATATATATATATATATATATATATATATATATATATATATATATATATATATATATATATATATATATATATATATATATATATATATTCCTATGAGTCCACGGGGAAAATGAAACACGAAAAGTTCCCAAGTGCACTTTCGTGTAATAATCACATCATCAGGGGAGACACAAGAGAGAAATATAACAGTCAGTTGATATGCATCGAAGAGACGAAACTAGGACTCCATTTGGTAAACATGTGATTGTCCAAAACATACAACGAGCGTTCATAAACTTATCGTTTTACAAATCTTATCAACAATAAAGTTATCTAATTTGTATAGACCATCACTAATATTAAGGTTATAATTCTTTGTGTCTTCAATAATAGAAGATTCAATGATATTTCTCTTGGTAATAGGGTTAGAGTTAATAACTGAGATGGCCTTTACTCCAGTCAATACAATGGTCATAGTTTTTAACATGATTAAACAAGGCCTTTGATTCTTGTCCCGTTCTTATACTATATTCATGTTGCTTAAGTCTAACAGAAAGATCCTTACCAGTCTGACCAACATAAAATTTATCACAGTTTCCACAAGGGACTTTATAGATGCAATCAAGAGAATTTTCTGGTGAATTCCTGATGAAGATATTCTTTATAGTATCATTGTTGCTAAAGGCAACATTTACATTAAAGGATTTATGCAGCAGGATGGGAAGCAAAGTGAAATTATTACTAAAAGGGAGAACTAAAAGATTCTTGGTGTCAATGGGAGGTTTGGGCTCAACTCTATAAAATTATTTATTTGCTAACTTAAGGGATTTATCAATGAAAGGTCTAGGGTACTTTAACTTAGATCCAATAGAATATATCTTCTCAAACTTATCATCAATAAACTCTGGACTGCAAATACGTAATGCCCTAAGGAACATAGATTGAAATGATGCTAATCTAACCCTGTCACGTTGAGATGAGTAATAATGGATATATGAGCATACATTGGTGGGTTTCCTGTATATGCTAAACTTAAACTTGTTTCCTTGTCTATGGATCATGCAATCTAAAAATGGTAACATACCATTATTTTCATTTTCTATTTTAACTATTGGATCTAAGTTAAAGTACCCTAGATCTTTCATTGATAAATCCCTTAAGTTAGCAAAGAAATCATTTCATAGAGTTGAGCCTAAACCTCCCATTGACACCAAGAATCTTTTAGTTCTCCCTTTTGATAATAATTTCACTTTGCTTCCCATGTTGCTTAAATCCTTTAATGTAAATGTTGCCTTTAGCAACAATAATACTATAAAGAATATCTTAATCAGGAATTCACCAGAAAATTCTCTTGGTTGCATCTATAAAGTGCCTTGTGGAAACTGTGATAAATTTTATGGTGGTCAGACTGGTAAGGATCTTTCTGTTAGACTTAAGCAAGATAAATATAGTATAAGAACGGGACAAGAATCAAATGCTTTGTTTAATCATGTTAAAAACTATTATCATTGTATTGACTAGAGTAACGCCATCTCAGTTATTAACTCTAACTCTATCACCATGAGAAATATCATTGAATCTTCTATTATTAAATACACAAAGAATCATAATCTTAATATTAGTAATGGTCTATACAAATTAGATAACTTTATTGTTGATAAGATTTGTAAAACGATAAGTTTATGAACGCTCGTTGTATGCTTTGGACAATCACATGTTTACCAAATGGCGTCCTAGCTTCGTCTCTTCGATGTATATCAACTGACTGTTATATTTCTCTCTTGTGTCTCCCCTGATGATGTGATTATTACACGAAAGTGCACTTGGGAACTTTTCGTGATTCATTTTCCTCTTGGACTCATAGGAATATCTTGATCACGCGCAAAATTGTGATCCTTTCCAATATATATATATATATATATATATATATATATATATATATATATATATATATATATATATATATATATATATATATATATATATATATATATATATATATTCATATGATTCCACAGGGAAAATGAAACAATAAGTTTCCAAGTGCACTTTCGTGTAATAATCACAACATCAGGGTAGACACAAAGGAGAACTATAAGTCAGTGTATATAAAACTACGAGACGTAGCTAGGACGCCATTTGGTAAACATGCGATTGTCCAAGACAGACAACGAGCATATCATAAAGTTATCATTTTACAAATTTTATAAACAATAAAGTTATCTAATTTGTATAGACTATCACTGATATTAAGATTGTAATTCTTTGTGTATTTGATAATAGAAGATTGAATGATATTTCTCGTGTTAAATTGTTAAGTAAGGGGAGAAATATTTGTACATTTTCATTTGCTGGCCAAACACAAAGACATCATCTACATACGTAAACCAAAGTGCATTAGGATCAATTAGTACAGGTGGAGGAGGGTTGCCCATTGCCATACCAAATTTTTGAGCATAATAATCTCCATTGAATTGAAATACACAGTTTTTTATGCTTAATTTTATCAGTTCAATGAAAACAGACTTTGAAACGGGTAGATGAATATTATCCAAGACATAAAACAAATATTCTAAAAGGTCATCAACTGGAACTTTTCTGAAAAGTGAGGAAACATCAAAGCTATCTAGTTTGAAATAAAGATTAACATTGATACTGTTAAGTTTGTTGACTAAATCTACATTTTTCATGATATTAGAATTTGATATCTTACCCACTAAAGGGCTTAATAGAGAAACTAACCATTTTGACAATTTATATGTGATGGAGCCTACTGAACTCACTATAGGTCTTGCTGGAAAATTTTGTTTATGTGTTTTGTTGAGTCCATACATATATGGCAGTGAAGGGGACAAAGGTGATAAACTTTTGAAAAGAGAACCATTACCTTTCAACAACAACTTCATTTCCTTATTGAAATGGGAATTAACCACTTCTAGGGGATTTTTTTTTACTGAGTTTAGAATATGTTGTGTCATCATTTAAAAGATCATTCATTTTAGATAAATAGTTACTTTTGTCTAAAATCACAACTGTGTTAGCCTTATCTGCTTTAGTAATATGTATGACCTTGTCTTTTTCTAAGGTGTTAATATGGCAATGGGTAACTCTCTCTCACCTGTACCAAGTCATCTTTATATGGAATTTTTTGAAACAAAATTGCTAAAGGATATCTTATCTCGTAATGCAATTTGGTTTAGGTACGTAGATGTTCTTTATATTTGGCCAACAAATGAAAATTTACAAATATTACTCCCCATACTTAACAATTAAGTACCTTCCATCAAAATTACTGTAGAAAATGAAAATAATGATATATTACCATTTTTAAGTTTGGCATATACAGAAAACCTACCACTGTATGTTCATACATCCATCATCACTCATCTCAACATGACAGAGTTAAATTATCATCATTTCAATCTATGTTCCTTAGGGCTTTACGTATTTGCAGACCAGAGTTTATTGATGATGAGTTTGAGAAGATATATTCTATTGGATCTAAGTTAAAGTACCCTAGATCTTTCATTGATAAATCCCTTAAGTTAGCAAAGAAATCATTTTATAGAGTTGAGCCCAAACCTCCTATTGACACCAAGAATCTTTTAGTTCTCCCTTTTTGTAAATTTCACTTTGCTTCCCATGCTGTTTAAATCCTTTAATGTAAATGTTGCCTTTAGCAACAATGATACTATAAAGAATATCTTAATCAGGAATTCACCAGAAAATCCTCTTGGTTGCATCTATAAAGTGCCTTGTGGAAACTGTGATAAAATTTTATGTTGGTCAGACTGGTAAGGATCTTTCTGTTAGACTTAAGCAACATGAATATAGTGTAAGAACGGGACAAGAATCAAATGCCTTGTTTAATCATGTTAAAAACTATGATCATTGTATTGACTGGAGTAACGCCATCTCAGTTATTAACTCTAACTCTATTACCAACAGAAATATCATTGAATCTTCTATTATCAAATACGCAAAGAATCATAATCTCAATATTAGTGATGGTCTATACAAATTAGATAACTTTATTGTTGATAAGATTTGTAAAATGATAAGTTTATGAACGCTCGTTGTATGTTTTGGACAATCACATGTTTACCAAATGGCGTCCTAGCTTCGTCTCTTCGATGTATATCAACTGACTGTTATATTTCTCTCTTGTGTCTCCCTTGATGATGTGATTATTACACGAAAGTGCACTTGGGAACTTTTCGTGTTTCATTTTCCCCGTGGACTCATAGGAATATATATATATATATATATATATATATATATATATATATATATATATATATATATATATATATATATATATATATATATATATATATATATATATATATATATATATATATATATATATAGGAGTGGGGGAGGAATAGGATGTATTCAAGGAAGCAGTGATGGCTTGCGCAAAAGATGCTTGTGCCATGAGAAGCGTAGGAGATGGGCAGATTTGAAAGGTTAGTGATTGGTGGGATGAAGAAGTGAGATTATTAGTGAAAGAGAAGAGAGAGGCATTTGGACGATTTTTGCTGAGAAATGATGCAAGTGACTGGGAGATGTATAAAAGAAAGAGGCAGGAGGTCAAGAGAAGGGTTTAAGAGGTGAAAAAGAGGTCAAATGAGAGTTGGGTGAGAGAGTATAAACTTTAGGGAGAATAAAGTGATGTTTTGGAAGGAGGTAAATAAAGTGCGTAAGACAAGGGAACAAATGGGAACATAAGTGAAAGGGGCAAATGGGGAGGTGATAACAAGTAGTGTGGATGTGAAAAGCTGGAGTGAGTATTTTGAAGATTTGTTGAGTGTGTTTGATGATAGAGTGTCAGATGTAGGGTGTTTTGGTCGAAGAGATGTGCGAAGTGAGAGGGTTAGGGGGAATGATTTGGTGAACAGAAAAGAGGTAGTAAAAGCTTTGCAGAAGATGAAAGCCGGCAAGGCAGCGGATGTGGATGGTATTGCAGCGGAATTTATCAAAAAAAGGGGATGACTGTATTATTGACTGGTTGGTAAGGTTATTTAATGTATGTATGACTCATGGTAAGGTGCCTGAGGATTGGCAGAATGCTTGCATAGTGCCATTGCACAAAGGCAGAAGGGATAAAATTGAGTGCTCAAATTAGAGAGGTATAAGTTTGTTAAGTACTCCGGGGAAATTATTTGGGAGGGTATTGATTGAGAAGGTGAAGGCATGTGCAGAGCATCAGATTGGGGAAGAGCTGTGTGGTTTCAGAAGTGGCAGAGGATGTGTGGATCAGGTGTTTGCTTTGAAGAATGTATGTGAGAAATACTTAGAAAAGCAAATGGATTTGTATGTAGCATTTATGGATCTGGAGATGGCATATGATAGAGTTGATAGAGATGCTCTGTGGGAGGTATTACGAATATATGGTGTGGGAGGTAAGTTGTTAGAAGCAGTGAAAGTTTTTATCGAGGATGTAAGACATGTGTACGAGTATGAAGAGAGGAAAGTGATTAGTTCTCAGTGAATGTTGGTTTGCGGCAGGGGTGCGTAATGTCTCCATGGTTGTTTAATTTGCTTATGGATTGGGTTCTTATGGAGGTTAATGCAAGGATTTTGGAAAGAGGCCCAAGTCTGCAGTCTGTTGTGGATGAGAGAGCTTTGGAAGTGAGTCAGTTGTTGTTCGCTGATGATACTGCGCTGGTGGGTGATTCGTGTGAGAAAGTGCAGAAGCTGGTGACTGAGTTTGGTAAACTTTGTGAAAGAAGAAAGCTGAGAGTAAATGTGAATAAGAGTAAAGTTATTAGGTACAGTAGGGTTGAGGAAGTGAAGTGTTTTAGATATCTGGGAGTGGATCTGGCAGCGGAAGGAACCATGGAATCGGAAGTGAATCATAGGGTGGGGGAGGTCGAAAGTTTTGAGAGCGTTGAAAAATGTGTGGAAGTCGAGAACGTGATCTTGGAAAGCAAAAATGGGTATGTTTGAAGGAATAGTGGTTCCAAAAATGAGGGCTATAGATAGAGTTGTGCGGAGGAGGGTGGATGTGCTGGAAATGAGATGTTTAAGGACAATATGTGGTTTGATCGAGTAAGTAATGAAAGGGTAAGAGAGATGTGTTGTAATAAAAAGAGTGTGGTTGAAAGAGCAGAAGAGGGTATTTTGAAAAGGTTTGGTCACATGGCGAGAGATTGACCAAGAGGATATATGTGCCTGAGGTGGAGGGAAGGAGGAGAAGTGGGAGACCAAATTGGAGGTGGAAAGATGGAGTGAAAAAGATTTTGAGTGATCGGGGCCTGAACATGCAGGAGGGTGAAAGGAGTGCAAGGAATGGAGTGAATTGGATCGATGTGGTATACCGGGGTCGACGTGCTGTCAATGGATTGAATCAGGGCATGTGAAGCGTCTGGGGTAAACCATGGAAAGTTCTGTGGGGCCTGGATGTGGAAAGGGAGCTGTGGTTTCGGGCATTATTGCATTACAGCTGGAGACTGAGTGTGAGCGAATGGGGCCTTTGTTGTCTTTTCCTGGCGCTGCCTAGCGCACATGAGGGGGGAGGGGGATGTTATTCCGTGTGTGGCGGGGTGGCGATAGGGGTGAGTAGGGGCAGACAGTGTGAATTGTGTGCATGTGTGTATATGTGTGTGTCTGTGTGTGTATATATGTGTGTACGTTGGGATGTGTGGGTGTGTATGTTTGCGTGTGTGGACGTGTGTGTGTGTGCATGTGTGTGGGGGTGGCTTGGGCCATTTCTTTCGTCTGCTTCCTTGCGCTACCTCGCAGGCGCGGGAGACAGCGACAAAGCAAAATATATATATATATATATATATATATATATATATATATATATATATATATATATATATATATATATATATATATATATATATATATTTTCTTTTTTTCTTTCTTTCATACTATTTGCCATTTCCCGCATTTGCGAGGTATCATTAAGAACAGAGGACTGGACCTTTGAGGGAATATCCTCACCTGGCCCCCTTCTCTGTTCTTTGTTTTGGAATTAAAAAAAAAAAAAAAGAAGAGAGGGAAGGATTTCCAGCCCCCCACTCCCTTCCCTTTTAGTCGCCATCTACAACACGCAGGGAAATACCTTTGAAGTATTCTTTATCCCCTATCCCCAGTGGTAAAATGTATATATATATATATATATATATATATATATATATATATATATATATATATATATATATATATATATATATATATATATATATATATGTATATTATCCCTGGGGATAGGGGAGAGAGAACACTTCTCACGCTTTCCTCACGTGTCGTAGAAGGCGACTAAAGGGGACGGGAGAGAGGGGCTAGAAACCCTCCCCTCCTCTTATTTTAACTTTCTAAAACGGGAAACATAAGAAGGAGTCACGCGGGGAGTGCTCATCCTCCTCGAAGGCTCAGATTGGGGTTTCTAAATGTGTGTGGATGTAACCAAGATGAGAAAAAAGGAGCGATAGTATGTCTGAGGAAAGGAAACTGGATGTTTTGGCTCAAGGGTAAAGGGGAAGAGTGGTTTGGGAATGTCTTGGGAGTAAAGTCAGGGGTTAGTGAGAGGACAAGAGCAAGGGAACGAGTAGCACTACTCCTGAAACAGGAGTGGTGGGAGTATGTGATAGAGTGTAAGAAAGTAAACTTTAGATTGATATTTTAAAAACTGAAAGTTGATGGAGATAGATGGGTGATTATTGGTGCATATGCACCTGGGCATGAGAATAAAGATCATGGGAGGCAAATGTTTCGGGAGTAGCTGAATGAGTGTGTTAGTGGTTTTGATGCACGAGACCGGGTTATAGTGATGGGTGATTTGAATGCAAAGGTGAGTAATGTGGCAGTTGAGGGAATAATTGGTATACATGGGGTGTTCAGTGTTGTAAATGGAAATAGTGAAGAGCTTGTAGATTTATGAGCTGAAAAAGGACTGGTGATTGGGAATACCTGGTTTAAAAAGCGAGATATACATAAGTACACGTATGTAAGTAGGAGAGATGGCCAGAGAGCGTTATTGGATTACGTGTTAATTGATAGGCGCGCGAAAGAGAGACATTTGGATGTTAATGTGCTGAGAGGTGCAACTGGAGGGAAGTCTGGTCATTATCTTGTGGAGGCCAAGGTGAAGATTTGTAGAGGTTTTCCGAAAAGAAGAGACAATGTTGGGGTGAAGAGAGTGGTGAGAGTAAGTGAGTTTGGATAAGAGACTTCTGTGAGGAAGTACCAGGAGAGACTGAGTACGGAATGAAAAAAGGTGAGAACAAAGGAGCGAAGGAGAGTGGGGGAGGAATGGGATGTATTTAGGGAAGCAGTGATAGCTTGCGCAAAATATGCTTGTGGCATGAGAAGCGTGGGAGGTGGGCAGATTAGAAAGGGTAGTGAGTGGTGGGATGAAGAAGTAAGATTATTAGTGAAAGAGAAGAGAGAGGCATTTGGACGATTTTTGCAGGAAATAATGCAAATGAGTGAGAGATGTATAAAGGAAAGAGGCAGGAGGTCAAGAGGAAGGTGCAAGAGGTGAAAAAGAGGGCAAATGAGAGTTGGGGTGAGAGAGTATCTTTAAATTTTTAGGGAGAATAGAAAGATATTTTGGATGGAGGTAAATAAAGTGCGTAAGACATGGGAACAAATGGGAACTTCAGTGAAGGGGGCTAATAGGGAGGTGATAACAAGTAGTGGTGATTTGATAAGGAGATGGAGTGAGTATTTTGAAGGTTTGTTGAATGTGTTTGATGATAGAGTGGCAGATATAGGGTGTTTTAGTCAAGGTGGTGTGCAAAGTTAGAGGGTTAGGGAAAATGATTTGGTAAACAGAGAAGAGGTAGTAAAAGCTTTGTGGAAGATGAAAGCTGACAAGGCAGCACGTTTGGATGGTATTGCAGTGGAATTTATTAAAAAAAGGGGGTGACTGTATTGTTGACTGGTTGGTAAGGTTATTTAATGTATGTATGATTCATGGTGAGGTGCCTGAGGGTTGGCGGAATGCTTTCATAGTGCCATTGTACAAAGGCAAAAGGGACAAAGGTGAGTGCTCAAATTACAGAGGTATAAGTTTGTTGAGTATTCCTGGTAAATTATATGGGAGGGTATTGATTGAGAGGGTGAAGGTATGCACAGAGCATCAGATTGGGGAAGAGCAGTGTGGTTTCAGAAGTGGTAGAGGATGTGTGGATCAGGTGTTTGCTTTAAAGAATGTATGTGAGAAATACTTAGAAAGGAAATGGATTTGTATGTAGCATTTATGGATCTGGAGAAGGCATATGATAGAGTTGATAGAGATGCTATGTGGATGGTACTAAGAATATATGGTGTGGGAGGCAAGTTGTTAGAAGCAGTGAAAAGTTTTTATCGAGGATGAAGTCATGCGTACGTGTAGGAAGAGAGGAAAGTGATTGGTTCTCAGTGAATGTAGGTTTGCGGGAGGGGTGTGTGATGTCTCCATGGTTGTTTAATTTGTTTATGGATGGGGTTGTTAGGGAGGTGAATGCAAGAGTTTTGGAAAGAGGGGCAAGTATGTAGTCTGTTGTGGATGAGAGAGCTTGGGAAGTGAGTCAGTTGTTGTTCGCTGATGATACATCGCTGGCGGCTGATTCATGTGAGAAACTGCAGAAGCTGGTGACTGAGTTTGGTAAAGTGTGTGAAAGAAGAAAGCTCAGAGTAAATGTGAATAAGAGCAAGGTTATTAGGCTCAGTAGGGTTGAGGGTCAAGTCAATTGAGAGGTAAGTTTGAATGGAGAAAAACTGGAGGAAGTGAAGTGTTTTAGATATCTGGGAGTGGATCTGGTAGCGGATGGAGCCATGGAAGGTGAAGTGAAGGGGGGCGAAAATTCTGGGAGCCTTGAAGAATTTGTGGAAGTCGAGAATATTATCTCGTAAGGCAAAAATGGGTATGTTTGAAGGAATAGTGGTTCCAACAATGTTGTATGGTTGCGAGGCGTGGGCTATAGATAGAGTTGTGCGCAGGAGGGTGGATGTGCTGGAAATGAGATGTTTGAGGATAATTTTTGGTGTGAGGTGGTTTGATCGAGTAAGTAATACTAGGGTATGAGAGATGTGTGTTAATAAAAAGAGCGTGGTTGAGAGAGCAGAAGAGGGTGTTTTGAAATGGTTTGGTCACATGGAGAGAATGAGTGAGGAAAGATTGACCAAGAGGATATATGTGTCGGAGGTGGAGGGAACGAGGAGAAGTGGGAGACCAAATTGGAGGTGGAAAGATGGAGTGAAAAAGATTTTGAGTGATCGGGGCCTGAACATGTAGCAGGGTGAAAGGCATGCAAGGAATAGAGTGAATTGGAACATGGTATACCGGGGTCGACGTGCCGTCAATGGATTGAACCAGGGCATGTGAAGCGTCTCGGGTAAACCATGGAACGTTCTGTGGGGCCTGGATGTGGATAAGGGAGCTGTGGTTTCGGTGCATTATCACATGACAGTAAGAGACTGAGTATGAACGAATGGGGCCTTTCTTGTCTTTTCCTAGCGATACCTCGCACACATAAGGGGGAAGGGGGTTGTTATTTCATGTGTGGCGAAGTGGCGATGGGAATGAATAAAGGCAGACAGTATGAATTATGTACATGTGTATATATGTATATGTCTATGTGTGTATATATATGTATACGTTGAGATGTATAGGTTTGTATATATGCGTGTGTGGACGTGTATGTATGTACTTGTGTATGTGGGTGGGTAGGGCCATTCTTTCGTCTGTTTACTTGCGCTACCTCGCTAACGCGGGAGACAGCGACAACGCAAAATAGATAAAGGAATATATATATATATATATATATATATATATATATATATATATATATATATATATATATATATATATATATATAAATGGGGTGACTGTATTATTGACTGGTTGGTAAGGTTATTTAATGTATGTATGACTCATGGTGAGGTGCCTGAGGATTGGCGGAATGCGTGCATAGTGCAAAGGGGATAAGAGTGAGTGCTCAAATTACAGAGGTATAAGTTTGTTGAGTATTCCTGGTAAATTATATGGGAGGGTATTGATTGAGAGGGTGAAGGCATGTACAGAGCATCAGATTGGGGAAAGAGCAGTGTGGTTTCAGAAGTAGTAGAGGATGTGTGGATCAGGTGTTTGCTTTGAAGAATGTACGTGAGAAATACTTAGAAAAGCAAATGGATTTGTATGTAGCATTTATGGATCTGGAGAAGGCATATGATAGAGTTGATAGAGATGCTCTGTGGAAGGTATTAAGAATATATGGTGTGGGAATCAAGTTGTTAGAAGCAGTGAAAAGTTTTTATCGAGGATGTAAGGCATGTGTACGTGTAGGAAGAGAGGAAAGTGATTGGTTTTCAGTGAATGTAGGTTTGCGGCAGGGGTGTGTGATGTCTCCATGGTTGTTTAATTTGTTTATGGATGGGGTTGTTAGGGAGGTGAATGCAAGAGTTTTGGAAAGAGGGGCAAATAAGCAGTCTGTTGTGGATGAGAGAGCTTGGGATGTGAGTCAGTTGTTGTTCGCTGATGATACAGCGCTGGTGGCTAATTCATGTGAGAAACTGCAGAAGCTGGTGACTGAGTTTGAAAAAGTGTGTGAAAGAAGAAAGTTAAGAGTAAATGTGAATAAGAGCAAGGTTATTAGGTACAGTAGGGTTGAGGGTCAAGTCAATTGGGAGGTAAGTTTGAATGGAGAAAAACTGGAGGAAGTAAAGTGTTTTAGATATCTGGGAGTGGATCTGGCAGCGGATGGAACCATGGAAGCGGAAGTGGATCATAGGGTTGGGGAGGGGGCGAATATTCTGGGAGCCTTGAAGAATGTGTGGAAGTCGAGAACATTATCTCGGAAAGCAAAAATGGGTATGTTTGAAGGAATAGTGGCTCCAACAATGTTGTATGGTTGCGAGGCGTGGGCTATGGATAGAGTTGTGCGGAAGAGGGTGGATGTGCTGGAAATGAGATGTTTGAGGACAATGTGTGGTGTGAGGTGGTTTGATCGAGTAAGTAACGTAAGGGTAAGAGAGATGTGTGGAAATAAAAAGAGCGTGGTTGAGAGAGTAGAAGAGGGTGTTTTGAAATGGTTTGGGCACATGGAGAGAATGAGTGAGGAAAGATTGACCAAGAGGATATATGTGTCGGAGTTGGAGGGAACGAGGAGAAGTGGGAGACCCAAATGGAGGTGGAAAGATGGAGTGAAAAAGATTTTGTGTGATCGGGGCCTGAACATGCAGGAGGGTGAAAGGAGGGCAAGGAATAGAGTGAATTGGATCGATGTGGTATACCGGGGTTGACGTACTGTCAGTGGATTGAATCAGGGCATGTGAAGCGTCTGGGGTAAACCATGGAAAGCTGTGTAGGTATGTGTATTTGCGTGTGTGGACGTATGTATATATATATGTGTGTATGGGGGTGGGTTGGGCCATTTCTTTCGTCTGTTTCCTTGCGCTACCTTGCAAACGCGGGAGACAGCGACAAAGCAAAAAAAAAAAAGATATATATATATATATATATATATATATATATATATATATATATATATATATATATATTGATAGAGATGCTCTGTGGAAGGTAGTAAGAATATATGGGGTGGGAGGAAAGTTGTTAGAAGCAGTGAAAAGTTTTTATCGAGGATGTAATGCATGTGTACGTGTAGGAAGAGAGGAAAGTGATTGGTTCTCAGTTAATGTAGGTTTGCGGCAGGGGTGTGTGATGTCTCCATGGTTGTTTAATTTGTTTATGGATGGGGTTGTAAGGGAGGTAAATGCAAGAGTTTTGGAAAGAGGGGCAAGTATGAAGTCTGTTGGGGATGAGAGAGCTTGGGAAGTGAGTCAGTTGTTGTTCGCTGATGATACAGCGCTGGTGGCTGATTCATGTGAGAAACTGCAGAAGCTGGTGGCTGAGTTTGGTAAAGTGTGTGGAAGAAGAAAGTTAAGAGTAAATGTGAATAAGAGCAAGGTTATTAGGTACAGTAGGGTTGAGGGTCAAGTAAATTGGGAGGTGAGTTTGAACGGAGAAAAACTGGAGGAAGTGAAGTGTTTTAGATATCTGGGAGTGGATCTGGCAGCGGATGGAACCATGGAAGCGGAAGTGGATCATAGGGTGGGGGAGGGGGCGAAAATTCTGGGGGCCTTGAAGAATGTGTGGAAGTCGAGAACATTATATCGGAAAGCAAAAATGGGTATGTTTGAAGGAATAGTGGTTCCAACAATGTTGTATGGTTGCGAGGCGTGGGCTATGGATAGAGTTGTGCGCAGGAGGATGGATGTGCTGGAAATGAGATGTTTGAGGACAATGTGTGGTGTGAGGTGGTTTGATCGAGTGAGTAACGTAAGGGTAAGAGAGATGTGTGGAAATAAAAAGAGCGTGGTTGAGAGAGCAGAAGAGGGTGTTTTGAAGTGGTTTGGGCACATGGAGAGGATGAGTGAGGAAAGATTGGCCAAGAGGATATATGTGTCGGAGGTGGAGGGAGTAAGGAGAAGAGGGAGACCAAATTGGAGGTGGAAAGATGGAGTGAAAAAGATTTTGTGTGATCGGGGCCTGAACATGCAGGAGGGTGAAAGGAGGGCAAGGAATAGAGTGAATTGGAGCGATGTGGTATACCCGGGTTGACGTGCTGTCAGTGGATTGAATCAAGGCATGTGAAGCGTCTGGGGTAAACCATGGAAAGCTGTGTAGGTATGTATATTTGCGTGTGTGGACGTATGTATATACATGTGTATGGGGGAGTTGGGCCATTTCTTTCGTCTGTTTCCTTGCGCTACCTCGCAAACGCGGGAGACAGCGACAAAGTATAAAAAAAAAAAAAAAAATATATATATATATATATATATATATATATATATATATATATATATATATATATATATATATATATATATATATATATATATATATATATATATATATATTTCTATAGGTCCACGGGGAAAATGAAACACGAAAAGTTCCTAAGTGCACTTTCGTGTAATAATCACATCATCAGGGGAGACACAATAGAGAAATATAACAGTCAGTTGATATACATCAAAGAGAGGAAGCTAGGACGCCATTTGGTAAACATTTTTACATTTTCACATGTGTACCAAATGCCGTCCTAGCTTCATCTCTTCGATGTATATCAATTGACTGTTATATTTCTCTCTTGTGTCTCCCCTGATGATGTGATTATTAAACGAAAGTGCACTTGGGAACTTTTCGTGTTTCATTTTCCCATTGGACTTATAGGAATATTTTGATCACATGCATAATTGTGATCCTTTCCAATATATATATATATATATATATATATATATATATATATATATATATATATATATATATATATATATATATTTATACATTATCCCTGGGGATAGGGGAGAAAGAATACTTTCCACGCATTCACCGCGTGTCGGAAAAGGCGACTAATGGGGACTGTAGCGGGATTAGAGACCCTCCCTTCCTTCAATTTTTAACTCCCTAAAAGGCGAAACATGAGTTACGCAGGGAGTGCTCATCCTCCTCGAAGGCTCAGACTGGGGAGTCTAAATTTGTGTGGATGTAACCAAGATGAGAAAAAATGGAAAGATAGGTAGTATGTTTGAGGAAAGAAACCTGGATGTTTTGGCTCTGATTGAAACGAAGCTCAAGGGCAAAGGGGAAGAGTGTTTTGGGAATGTTTTGTGAGTGAAGTCAGGGATTGGTGAGAGGACAAGAGCGAAGGAAGGCGTAGTACTACTCCTTGAGCAGAAGTATGTGATGTAGTGTAAGAAAGGAAGCTCTAAATTGATAAGGGTAAAACTGAAAGTTGTTGGAGAGACATGGGTGATTATCGGTCCTTATGCACCTGGGCATGAAAAGAAAGATCATGAGACGCAAATGTTTTGGTAGCAGCTGAGAGAGTGTGTTAGCAGCTTTGATGCACGAGACCGGGTTATCGTGATGGGTGATTTGAATGCAAAGGTGAGTAATGTGAAAGTTGAGGGAATAATTGGTGTCCATAGGGTGTTGAGTGTTGTAAATGGAAATAGTCAAGAGTTTATAGATTTGTGTGCTGAAATAGGACTGGTGATTGGGAATGCCTGGTTTAAAAAGAGAGATATACACAAGTATACGTATGTAAGTAGGAGAGATGGCCAGAGAGCGTTATTGGATTACTTGTTAATTGATAGGCGCGTGTAAGAGAGACTTTTGGATGTTAATATGCTGTGAGGCGCAACTGGAGGGATGTCTGATCATTATCTTGTGGATGCGAAGATGAAGATTTGTAGAGGTTTTCAGAAAAGAAGAGAGAATGTTGGGGTGGAGAGACTGGTGAGATTAAGTGAGCTTCGGAAGGAGAGTTGTGTGAGGAATTACAAGGGGAGACTGAGTGCAGAATGGAAAAAGGTGAGAGCAAAGGACGTAAGGGGAGTGGGGGAGGAATGGGATGTATTTAGGGAAGAAGTGATATCTTGCGCAGGGGATGCTTGTGGTATGAGAAGTGTGGGAGGTGGGCAGATTAGAAATGGTAGTGAGTAGTGGGATGAAGAAGTAAGATTGTTAGTGGAAGAGAAGAGAGAGATGTTTGGACGATTTTTGCAGGGAAATAGTACAAATGACTGGG
This sequence comes from Panulirus ornatus, assembly GCF_036320965.1. Lineage (NCBI taxonomy): Eukaryota > Metazoa > Arthropoda > Malacostraca > Decapoda > Palinuridae > Panulirus > Panulirus ornatus. The sequence goes on along the minus strand of NC_092265.1, from coordinate 17,963,122 downwards.
AGATGTATAAAAGAAAGAGGCATGAGGTCAAGAGAAAGGTGCAAGAATTGAAAAAGAGGGCAAATTAGAGTTGGGGTGAGAGTGTATCATTAAATTTTAGGAGAATAAAAAGATGTTTTGGAAGGAGGGAAATAAAGTGCGTGAGACAAGAGAACAAATGGGAACATCGGTGAAGGGGGCTAATGGGGAGGTAATAACAAGTAGTGGTGATTTGAGAAGGAGATGGTGTAAGTATTTTGAAGGTTTATTGAATGTTTTAGACGATAGAGTGTCAGATATAGGGGTTTTGGTCGAGGTGGTGTGCCAAGTGAGGGGGTAACGGTGAATGATTTGGTACAGAGATGAGGTAGGCGGCGGATTTGGATAGTATTGCAGTGGGATTTGTTAAAAACGGGGATGACTGTGTTGTTGACTGGTTATTGAGGGTATTCAGTGTGTGTATGGCTCATGGTGAGGTGCCTGAGGATTGGCGGAATGCATGCATAGTGCCACTTTGCAAAGAGAAAGGGGATAAAGGTGAGTGTTCAGATTACAGAGGTATAAGTTTGCTGAGTATTCCTGGGAAATCATATGGGAGGGTATTGATGGAGAGGGTTGAGGTATGTAGAGAGTATCAAATTAAGGAAGAGCAGTGTGGTTTCAGAAGTGATAGAGGATTTTTGGATCAGGTTTTTGCTTTGAAGAATGTATGTGAGAAATAATTAGAAAAACAAATGGATTTGTATGTAGCATTTATGGATCTGGAGAAGGCATATGATAGAGTTGATAGAGATGGTCTGTGGAAGGCATTATGAGTATATGATGTGGGAGGCAATTTGCTGGAAGCAGTGAAATGTTTTTATAGAGGATGTAAGGCATATGTACGAGCAGGAAGAGAGGAAAGTGATTGGTTCTCAGTGAATATCGGTTTACGGCAGGGTTGTGTGATGTCTCCATGGTTACTTATTTGGTTAATGGATTGGGTTGTTAGGGGGTGAATGCAAGAGTTTTTGGAGAGATGGGCAAGTATGCAGTCTGTTGTGGATGAGGGGCATTGGGAAGCGAGTCAGTTTTTGTTTGCTAATGATACAGCGCTGATGGGTGATTCGGGTGAGAAACTGCAGAAGCTAGTGACTGAGTTTGGTAAAGTGTGTGAAAGAAGAATGCTGATAATAATTGTGAATAAGAGCAAGGTTATTAGGTTCAGTAAGGTTGAGGGACAAGTCAATTGCAAGGTACGTTTTAGTGGAGAAAAACTGCAGGAAGTAAAGTGTTTTAGATACTTGGGAGTGGATTTAGCAGCAGATGGAAATATGGAATCGGAAGTGAGTCACAGGGTAGGGGAGGGAGCAAAGGTTCTGGGAGCGTTGAATAATGTGTGGGAGGCGAGAATGTTATTTTGGCAAGCAAAAATGGGTATGTTTGAAGGAATAGCGGTTCCAACAATGTTGTATGGTTGCGAGGCGTGGGCTATAGATAGATTTGTGCGGAGGAGGATGGATGTGCTGGAAATGAGATATTTGAGGACAATATGTGGTGTGAGGTGGTTTGATCGAGTAAGTAATGTAAGGGTAAGAGAGATGTGTGGAAATAAAAAGAGTGTGGTTGAGAGAGCAGAAGAGGGTGTTTTGAAATGGTTTGGTCACATGGAGAGAATGAGTGAGGAAAGATTGACCAAGAGGATATATGTGTCAGAGGTGGAGGGAACGAGGAGAAGTGGGAGACCAAATTGGAGGTAGAAAGATGGAATGAAAAAGATTTTGAGTGATCGGGGCCTGAACATGCAGGAGGGTGAAAGGCGTGCAAGGAATAGAGTGAATTGGAACGATGTGGTATACCGGGGTGGACGTGCTGTCAATGGATTGAACCAGGGCATGTGAAGCGTTTGGGGTAAACCATGGAAAGTTGTGTGGGGCCTGGATGTGGAAAGGGAGCTGTGGTTTCGGTGCATTATTACATGACAGCTAGAGACTGAGTGTGAACGAATGGGGCCTTTTGTGTCTTTTCCTAGCGCTACCTCGCACACATAAGGGGGGAGGGGGTTGTTATTCCATGTGTGGCGAGGTGGCGATGGGAACAAAAAAGGCAGACAGTATGAATTATGTACATGTGTATATATGTATATGTCTGTGTGTGTATATATATATGTACATTGAAATGTATAGGTATGTATATTTGCGTGTATGGACGTGTAAATATATATATGTGTATGTGGGCGGGTAGGGCCATTTTTTCCTCTGTTTCCTTGCGCTACCTCGCTAACGCAGGAGACAGCGACAAAGCAAAATAATAATATCAAATATATATATATATATATATATATATATATATATATATATATATATATATATATATATATATATATATATATATATATATATATATATATATATATATATATATATATTTTTTTTTTTTTTTTTTTTTCATACTATTCACCATTTCCCGCACCAGCAAGGTAGCGCCAAGAACAGAGGACTGGGCCCCAGAGGGAACATCCTCACCTGGTCCCCCTCTCTGTTCCTTCTTTTGGAAAATTGAAAAAAAATGAGAGGGGAGGATTTCCAGCCCCCCACTCCCTCCCCTTTTAGTCGCCTTCTACGACACGCAGGGAATACGTGGGAAGTATTCTTTCTCCCCTATCCCCAGGGATAATATATATATATATATATATATATATATATATATATATATATATATATATATATATATATCTTTCTTTCATACCATTCGCCACTTCCCGCGTCAGCGAGGCAACATCAAGAACCGAGAACTGGGCCCCCGAGGGAACATCCCCACCTGACCCCCTCTCTGTTTATTCTTTTAGAAAATTGAAATATATATATATATATATATATATATATATATATATATATATATATATATATATATATATATATATATATATATATTATCCCTGGGGATAGGGGAGAAAGAATACTTCCCACGTATTCCCTGCGTGTCGTAGAAGGCGACTAAAAGGGGAGGGAGCGGGAGGCTGGAAATCCCCCCTCTCATTTTTTCTTTTAAGTTTCCAAAAGAAGGAACAGAGAAGGGGGCCAGGTGAGGATATTCCCTGAAAGGTGCAGTCCTCTTTTCTTAACGCTACCTTGCTAATGCGGGAAATGGCGAATAGTATGAAAGAAAAAAGAAAATATATATATATATATATATATATATATATATATATATATATATATATATATATATATATATATATATATATATATATATATATATATTTATATATATCAATGATTACAAACCAGCAATATTGGCTACACGTGAATTCTGGATGATTTTTGTATTATTACTTTTTGCGAATTTCAGATCGAAAGAACAAATAGTCGTTAAGAAGTCCGATAATGAAGTAGGATAGATCTAAGAAGTTGTGTGACGTATAGCTCTGGGATAATTTTCAAGGTAAGAGCGTCTCTATCTGGGAGAGTGGAGCACGACCCAGCAATCAAGCAATGCAGAAGATGGCAAAAACATCAGCTGGGAGTCCCACTGCGTCAGCCTGAACATAAAACCAAACATCTGTCCCACCCAAGCTGTAGCCTGCCCACAGCAAGCTTCACCATACCGTGCACCGTCATGTGACGCTCTGTGTGACACACTGTTCTCGCTCTTTTTGATCGTCACTTCTCGAAAATGATGACCACTGGCACGGGTCATCGCACGACACATCTACATCGGTGGTTGTATGTTCTAGTTGTTCTTGCCGGGGTGTCACGGGTCATTCATCGTATGGCGTCTGTACATACCGCTGTATGAGACCTGGTCTTGCCACGGTGGGTCGGTCGGTACAGTTGGGAGATGGTCTCTGAGGGGAGGAGAAGGAAGGAGAATCACCAGCCTCGCCGGCCATAGACCTCTGTCTCCGTCGTCAGTTCCGTCCTCGGTGGTGGTGGTGGTGGTGTACTCATGTCTATTCAAGCTGAGTAGATATGATTCCGTCGTGAATTCAAACTGGGCGAAGCGCTCTTTAGCTTAGTAAGGGCGTTGTGCCCGCTGCCTTGTTAAGGTTGGCTCGTCTTTGGGTCAGTAAGGGTATTGTTTTCGTGACTGACTGGCGGTTGAATACTTAGACCTTGGTTAGGTGAGGGCGGTCGTGGTAGAGTAAGGGCGGCACCCTCTGTAGGTGAAGGTGGCGAATGTGGTGAAATAAAAGCAGCTTCGTCTGTAGATGGAGGTAGCGACTGTGGTAGAGTAAGGGTGGTGCCATCTTTATGTGCAGGTAGTGGCCTCATTAGGTGCTCGTGGCAGGAGAGGTAGAGTAAAGGTGATGCCGTCTGTGGTGCGTTATATTTGTGGCAGATTATGGGTGTGCGGTCCGTACTTAAAGACGGCGGCCTTTTCTGAGTGGGACGATTCCGTCTGCATAAGGTAGCACCTGTGAGTGAATGTGGTAGCCATGGTAGCCAAGAACGGTGTCATTCATGAGTGAAGGTGGCAGATGGAGCAGATTAAGGTGGTGCCTTCCGTAACGGGAAGGTGGTGTAAGTGTGTTCAAGTGATGGACGTAGTAGATTAAGAGAGTCAGAAGGATTACAGAGGTCACAGAGGGTCTTAGCTAGACCCCAGTGGGTTGATGTTACATAAGAACAATATCCCGTGGTATGCATCTGTTGTCCTTGGATTTCATTGATCGTTCATCCTATACTGCCGCTGATACCAACAATAACAGAATTATTGATGCCGTTTAAAATCCCAGATACATTTCCACCTGCAGCGTTACCATCCTTCCTGCACATTACTTCAAAATACATTGACTCATTCACAACTTCCAGGTTTTCACTATGAAAACTGATATTACACTGTCACATAAAATCTCTGTCAAAAACTATAGTTGTAGTCAATCTCGTTCGCTTGCATCATTATCCTCTTACCCTCATCACCAAAACGACCCAGTACCATCGATCTCCAGTGATTCAACTACAAGTCCAGCATTATGTGCCCACAACAAGTGTGGTATTATTCGCTATGTTTCATCACGATCCAGCAGTCGGCTGTCCTCATGCCATCACATGCAAGGCAGTGACACAGCTGTGGTGACATCACATTCATGACCCAACAAACTTCACCCCTTCCACCCACCCCCTCCATATATTTCAAACCACTTACCCATGCTACAATTATACTCACTCTTACAGTTCTCTAATCATAAGAACTTCTGACATATTGAAGTCTTATATACACACCACACAGTCATAACATCCCAGGAGTTTTCTTATACATTGCCTTATGCTTATTGTAAAATGTATAAACGCTGCATACACATTTATTTCCCTTAGAATTTTTCGCCATTGTCTGCTTAAGTGCAACAATCTTATTCAAACAATTTTCTCTTCCTGAAACGTTTACCCTCACCTCGTTCTTCACTAACAAGGGATGTGCTAAACCTTCTAATACAGTCACGATCCTAACACACAACTTACGACGCTTCCTTCTAACACTGGGACAATCACTGCCTCCGTCCCGTCGTCAGGGACACAACCACTTTTCATGCCTCCACACACACTCTCCACATCCACTCAGTAATAGTCTTGCGAGGGAGGAGAGGAAAGAAGTGAAGAGTTACTAGAAGCTGTAGTGATCGGAGAAATAGTTTAAGAAGCTTGAATGAAGAAGTACTTGTCCTCCTCCAAAGTATGGATCAACGTACATCGAGGTTGGGATCTATGAAATATAGCATCAGTTAAGATAGGTAATTGTGCTCATCAGTAAGTGTGGAGTTAGGAGGAAAGCTTGGGTAAAACACGATGATCTGGGAAGGTTAATATGGTGTGACATATCAGGAAAGGCACACGACGTATGGCAGATCAGAGGTTGGTCAGAATGCGAAAAGGAGGAATGGTAGGAATGGGCAGTTCCTGTGAAGGCATCAGCTAGGACTCGGGATATGTTGCATGAAGGTGCTCTAAGGAAGGATTTCGGACTGAATTCATTTGACGGAGCACCTTACCCCGTCAGGTGAACAAAACAATATGCGCTTATGTATGTGTGGGAGTCCATGTTCCACTTCGTGGACATGGGTTAAGGATGTGTTCCAGTTTCAGCTCTACTGCACGAAGTTAGGAATGAGTTTATTTCAATGAAATACCTGATTTATTCTGTAATAAGAAGTATTTGAGTACGTCTGGATGTGTTTCATCCCATGAATAAAGGAAATGGTAAAATCAATTCACCAGGTATACGTTGACAGGTCCAAGTCTCGTTTGGTTAACAGAAACATATGACTGAGGTAAACCTTCGTCTTGGATGGACATGATGTATACATCACCGTTAATTCTGTTTTAAATATAACTTATGATATCTTTCATTTTGAAATGTGACAAAGAAAACTTGCTTCTAATATGTGAATTCTTTGATCAAAGCTGCAAGGGAAATATTTCTATAGGTTACTGCTGATAACCGATTCACTTTAGGGTCAACACGTTAATGATCTAACACTCACTGGCTAATGATCTAACTCCAGTGGTTAATGATCTAACACTCACTGGCTAATGATCTAACTCCAGTGGTTAATGATCTAACACTCAGGAGCTAGTGGTTTAACTCCTGTGGTTAATGGTCTGACACTAGTGGTTAGTGATCTCACTTCAATGACTAATGATTTAACTCGTCTGGTTAATGATCTAACACCAGTGTGATCATTAACATCATTGGCGAATGATTTGATATCAATGGTTTATTATCTAACATCAGTGACTAATGACCTAATACCATTGGTTTGTGATCTAATACCAGTGGTTAATGATCTAACAACAGTGATTAATGATATAACATCAGTGGTTACTTATCCAACACGAATGGCTAATGATCTAACATTAGTAATTAATGATGTAACACCAGAGGTTAATGATCTAACGCCAATGATTAGTTATATAACGCCTAACATTATTGACTAATGTTCTAATACTAGTGACTAACAATTCAACCCCAGTGGTTAAACAGCAGTTGGTAGGGATCTAACATTAATGATCAGTGATCGGACACTAATGGTCAATGATCTAACACCACTGTTTAGTGATCTAACTCCAGTGGTAAATTATCTAACATCTAATGATTAAAGATCAAACATATAACACTAGTGGTTAATGATCTAACTACCTGTGACTAAATATCTAACACCAATACTTAATGATCTGATTATCGATTATCTGATTATCGAGCAAATTATCTCTCTCTAGTGGTAAATGATCCAATACCAGTAGTTTATGATCTAACCCTAGTGGTTAGTGATCTGAAACCGGAGGTAACTGATTGAACACCATTACTTAAGGATGTAACACCAATGATTTGTGTTCTGACACCAGTGGTTGATAATCAAACGCTGGAGATTAATGATCTAACCCCAGTGGTCAGCGGTCCAACACCAGAGGTTAACAATCTGTCACCGGAGATTAATGATCTAACCCTAGTTGTTAGTGATCTAACACCAGAGATAAATGATTTGATACCAGTGATTAACGATGTAACCCCAGTGGTTAATGATCTGACACATCTGATTAATGATGTAACCCCAGTGGTTAATGATCTGACACATCTGATTAATGATGTAACCCCAGTGGTTAATGATCTGACACATCTGATTAATGATGTAACCCCAGTGGTTAATGATCTAACACATTTGATTAATGATGTAACCCCAGTGGTTAATGATCCAACACATTTGATTAATGATGTAACCCCAGTGGTTAATGATCTGACACATCTGATTAATGATGTAACCCCAGTGGTTAATGATCTAACACATTTGATTAATGATGTAACCCCAGTGGTTAATGATCTGACACATCTGATTAATGATGTAACCCCAGTGGTTAATGATCTGACACATCTGATTAATGATGTAACCCCAGTGGTTAATGATCTAACACATTTGATTAATGATGTAACCCCAGTGGTTAATGATCCAACACATTTGATTAATGGTGTAACCCCAGTGGTTAATGATCTGACACATCTGATTAATGATGTAACCCCAGTGGTTAATGATCTAACACATTTGATTAATGATGTAACCCCAGTGGTTAATGATCTGACACATCTGATTAATGATGTAACCCCAGTGGTTAATGATCTAACACATTTGATTAATGATGTAACCCCAGTGGTTAATGATCTGACACACCTGATTAATGATGTAACCCCAGTGGTTAATGATCCAACACATTTGATTAATGATGTAACCCCAGTGGTTAATGATCTGACACACCTGATTAATGATGTAACCCCAGTGGTTAATGATCCAACACATTTGATTAATGATGTAACCCCAGTGGTTAATGATCTGACACATCTGATTAATGATGTAACCCCAGTGGTTAATGATCTAACACATTTGATTAATGATGTAACCCCAGTGGTTAATGATCTGACACACCTGATTAATGATGTAACCCCAGTGGTTAATGATCCAACACATTTGATTAATGATGTAACCCCAGTGGTTAGTGATCTGACACATCTGATTAATGATGTAACCCCAGTGGTTAGTGGTCTCATACATCTGTTTAATGATGTAACCCCAGTGGTCAAGCATAGACCTTGCCACACACACACTTCACTACACACACAAAGTCATTCATCTATTATTATTCTTACTGATGTGACGTGACAGTACTTGGCAGGCCGAGCCTCTCATACCATACAGTGTACCACTATCATTACAACAGTGTTGTGCAGGACTGTAAAGATATCATTTTGACCAGATACATCCGAACTTGGTACGTAATCTGACCACAAAGCTGATTCAAGGGCATGATGTTTGGGTATTACTGGCCGTCTGGAAGTGTACCAGTGTAGCTCTAGGAAACTTATCTCGTCGTGGTGGAGGTTACTGGTAGTGGCTGCCAGGGAAGGCCCCAGGGGTAACCCAACACCTCTGGCTTTCCCAGGGATGACGCAACCTTCACCCATCTCCACCAAGACCATACAATATGAAGGTCATGTAACTGTGCCGACAAGGACCAGATATGTGACGAACCAGGAGTTGTAACCGTACAATCTATTGTTGTTTGATGACTGCCTAACACAGGCACACCACTCGCATAGCATCAGCCAAGTCTAACTTGTTATGAGACTTGAAACCTTGTTAACTTGAGGAGTTGGGGACTGTTATCTTCCGTCTGAACAAGGAGACATGAATCTGGACCCAAGTAGAAACTTACTCACACTGTTGCTTTTCCTTTTACACATACGAATTCAAAAATGCTTATCAGATTTTCAGCAATGTAACATAAAAGTCCCAGCGAGGAGAGAGAAGTGACTCAAGACGACTACTCACATTCGTAGACGATAGTAAAATCCATCTTAGGAATAAGATTAAACTCATTCGTGGATAAGAGACTGATGATGGATTGAGAGTGATGAAGAAGGACCCATCCACTCACATACACAAATATATACACAAGGTTAAAAGATAAGGTAATACGAGTATAAAACTCTCCCTCTGTCACACACAAAGAGCGATGACAAAGTGGAAAGCGAGAAGGATTGCATCATCTTGCAGGAGGATCTACACAGACTCCCAAGCTGCCCTGATACAAGGTTGATGAAACTCAAGTTGATGTAATGAGGATGGGGCCACAGTGACCGAACGTTTCAATGCGATTATCATCCGGAAGGAAAAATGCTGCTGAACCCTTTGTGTGAGATGGACTTGGCACATCGTCCCAAACCCGTCGCCAGAGAACAGATGCGGAGGCAAATTGTTTGCTGGCAGGTATTAGAATAACATTGAAAAGTATGGAAAAGGAAATATTAAAAGAGCTGTCCACGTCATGCATCAGATCAAATTTTGCCATCTGGCTAGAAATGTAACTGTATTACAGAAATGGACAAATGGCATAAGACGAATGAGAATATAGTAACTGCCAACGTTTTACAGAAATTTAAAAAGTTGCATGACAGTAGAGAGGGTTCAAGTGGCGGGGCGCCTCGAGTTTAAAAAAGCCCTCCACACATACTACAGTCAGGCGATCACAAACAGGTCATCACACACACACACAAATTTCAGTGAGGGCAGACGTCGGCAGTGGGTCGCATGTTGGTGCACATACAAGGTTTTGGTCTCTCGTTACGCAAGTTATGTATAACGTCACTAAGGCGGTTGTTTGACACTATTAGTTGTCTAACAAGTTGCCTGTCCACCTCACTTCTCGACTCAACCAAAATATTTATACTTTCAAAGAATATATCAGACGCCATAGAATAGAAACTGTGGGAAGGAGGATGGGTGTCAGTATCATCACTCAAGACACGACTGGGAAGTCCGCTATGGTGAAAGGGAGGGCAGGAGTCACTGACGACACTGGGAAGTCCAGTACCAAAAAAACAAGCAATTTAGTTGGAGAGAGAGAGAGTACATGAGCCACTATTAGCTTAGGTCTCGACGGGACAACACACTGTGCTCGCCTTGAACATATTACTCACTGCCGAGGAAGATCTCAGGTAAGCAATATATATTTGCTAGTTCATACCTTTCTCTACCACCGTGAGTGACAAAAGCGTGGATGATAAAGATTTTAGCGTCGTTTGTTACACCTGCTATTATGGGTAGAGACTAGCAGCCCTCACCAGGGTACACACATGAACCAATCTTCTTTCATATCTTCCTATCATATAGACGGAATATTCAGTATGTGTGAGTCATGGTGAGGTGCTATAAGATTGGCGGAATGCATGTATAGTGTCATTGTATTAAGGCGAGAGGACAAAGGGGAGTGTGAGAACTGCAGTGGTATAATAAGTTTGCTGTGTCTACCTGGTAAGTTGTATGGAAGAGTAGTGATTCAGAGGAGGCATATATTGAGCATCATGTTAGTGAGAAACCATGTGGTGTCAGGAGTGGTAGAGGATGTGTGTTTGACTTACAGAATGAGTGTGAAAAATACTTAGAGAAGCAGAAGGGATGTATGTGGCATTTATGGCTCTGGAGAAAGCATATGATAGATTTGACAGAGATCCCTGGTGTAAGGTCTTACGGTTATATAGAGTAGGTGGAAAACTGTTAGAAGCAGGGAGAAGCTTTTATCAAGAGAGTAAGACGTTTGTGTAGGGAGATGGAGAGGAGAATGAGGGATTTTAGGTGAAGGTTAGTCTGCGGCAGGGGTGTGTGATGTCACCATGACTGTTTAATTTGTTTGGAAATGCAAGGATCTTGGAGAGAGGGGAGATTATGCAGTTTGTAGGGGGTAAGGGGCTTGCGAGGTAAGTCAGTTGTTGTTTGCTGATGACACAGCTCTGGTGGCAGATTCGAGTGGCAAACTGCATGAAATGGCGTCTGAGTTTGAGAGTGTGTGAAAGGAGGAAGATGAAAGTAAATATGAACAAAAGCAAGGATATTAGATTTAGCCGGGCAGAAGGACAGGTCAGCTGGGGATGTGAATTTGAATGGAGAAAATTCTGGAGGAAGTGAAATGTTTTAGACGCTTGGGTGTGGAAATGGCAGCTGTCAAAAAAAAAGGAAGACATGACAAGAATCCAACGTAGTTTTCGAATTCAAATTTCAACAAGGAGACTGTGAGCTGCTTACCAACATAACCTACGTACGTGGGAAGCACAACCGGCATATTATCTGGGAGACTTGCCCTACCTACACTTACAAGACGGCTCTATCAAACTACGTCACTATCCTCTCACGAGAGACAATCCTCAAAACCTATTGGACGCTACACTGTGAACAAGACACAAGACACATCGCCAAAGCACTGATTATCAAGGAACAACAACAGCCAAAACTCAAGAGCCAGATGGCAGGTCAAGACAGACTACTACAGCTACACGCCTTAGCATCGAGTTACCACCGATAAGCGCTACATACGCGTCCGCCTACGGGTGTTACCCAGCCTCACCCAGTCGTTCCCGGTTGCCCCACTGACCTTACACACGCTCCTTAAGATGATTTGATGGATTCAAGTCGAAAAATTGAGACAACTCTTGAAGATATTTTACACAAGCTCCTCGCCCATAGTTAAAGGTATTCGACAACTTGAAAATTCAGAAAGACTTTGATTGAAAACCAGTTATCTGGTCAATTTAACAAAATATGTTTACAAGAATAACTGCAGGCCTTAAAAAGAGGGTGCATGAGTGTTGGGGTGCGCGAGTATCAGTAAATTTCGGGAAAATACGATACGTTGGAAAGAGGTTAACATTGAAATTAAAACAAGAGAACAGATATAAGGAACTTCAGTGAATGGGGCAAATGTGAAAAGTGGTTTCTGGTTGTGATGAAGTGTGGAGACGTAGTGAGTACTTTGAAGAATTGTTGAATGTGATTGGTGAGAGAGTGGCAGATGTAGGGTGTGTGTGTCGGGATGATATGCGAAGCGGGAAAGTCGTGGAGTGTAGTTTGGTGAAGAAACAAGAGGTGGTGAAAGCCTTGCGGAAGATGAAATACGGGAAGGCGGCTGGAGTGGATGGTACTGCAGTTGAATTTCTTAATGAAGGAGCTGTGCTGTTTATGGGTTAGTTTAGATTTTCAATATATGCATGAGGATTGCTATCGTTTTAAGGCAAAGAAACAAGCATGAGTGTTCGAACTACTGAGGTATAAGTCTGATAAGTATTCCTGGTAAGTTGTATGGGAGAGTGGGATTGAGAAAGTTAAGGTATATACAGAACATCAACTCAAGGAGGAACAATATGGTTTTGGATGTGGTACAGGATGTTAAGATCAGGTATTCACTCTAATGAATGCGTGTTATAAATACATGGAGAAACAGAATGACCTGAACGTGAAATTTATGGTTGTAGAGAAAGCATATGATAGGGATGATAGAGATAACTTGTTGAAAGTCTTACTGATACGTGGTGTAGGAGGAAAGCTATTAGAAGCAATGTTTTCTAGCAGTTTAAGATGTGCGTGCTAGTAGGTAGATAGAAGAGTGAGTGTATGCAGGTGAAGGTTGGTCTGTGAGGGTTGTGTGATGTGTCCATGGCTGTTTGATTTGTGTATGGATGGGGTGATGAGTGAGGTAAACGCGAGGTCTTGGAGAGAGTAGCAAGGATGTACTGCAGTCTGCAGGGATGAGACAGCTTGGGAAGTGATACAGTTGCAATTTGCTGATGGTAGAGCACTGGAGGCAGATTCGAGTCAAAAGCTGCAAAATTGGTGTCTTAGTTTGGAAGAGTATGTGAAAGGAAGAAGGTGTGAGAAAATGTAAGGAAAAGCAAGGATATTAGGTTTAGCAGGGCAGAGAGACGGATTACCTGGAGTCATGAGTTTTAATGGAGGAATTCGGAGAGAGTGGTGTTTTATATACTTTGGAGTGATTTGGCAGCGAATGGAACCATGGAAGCGTAAGTGAGTCATAGGGGTGGGGTGAAGAGGCAAATGTTCTGGGAGCACTGAAGAATGTGTGGAAAGAGATGTCATTATTTGGGAGGTCGAAAATGGGTATGTGTGTAGGTATACCGTAGTAGTGCCAACGATGTAGTGTGGTGTAACGGTTAGTGTTCCTGACCGTGACGCATGCACGGACCACCCAGGGTCGAGAGCATACGTTCGAAACCTGGTTACGGCACTCGGTCCACAGTCAACCCAGCTGTTCATACACACCTAGGGGTCGGTTGATGAAATGGGTACCTGGCTCAGGCTAGGATATATATATATATATATACATATATATATATATATATATATATATATATATATATATATATATATATATATATATATATTTTCTTTTTTTTTTTTATACTTTGTCGCTGTCTCCCGCGTTTGCGAGGTAGCGCAAGGAAACAGACGAAAGAAATGGCCCAACCCCCCCCATACACATGTATATACATACGTCCACACACGCAAATATACATACCTACACAGCTTTCCACGGTTTACCCCAAACGCTTCACATGCCTTGATTCAATCCACTGACAGCACGTCAACCCCGGTATACCACATCGCTCCAATTCACTCTATTCCTTGCCCTCCTTTCACCCTCCTGCATGTTCAGGCCCCGATCACACAAAATCTTTTTCACTCCATCTTTCCACCTCCAATTTGGTCTCCCTCTTCTCCTTGCTCCCTCCACCTCCGACACATATATCCTCTTGGTCAATCTTTCCTCACTCATCCTCTCCATGTGCCCAAACCACTTCAAAACACCCTCTTCTGCTCTCTCAACCACGCTCTTTTTATTTCCACACATCTCTCTTACCCTTACGTTACTCACTCGATCAAACCACCTCACACCACACATTGTCCTCAAACATCTCATTTCCAGCACATCCATCCTCCTGCGCACAACTCTATCCATAGCCCACGCCTCGCAACCATATAACATTGTTGGAACCACTATTCCTTCAAACATACCCATTTTTGCTTTCCGAGATAATGTTCTCGACTTCCACACATTCTTCAAGGCCCCCAGAATTTTCGCCCCCTCCCCCACCCTATGATCCACTTCAGCTTCCATGGTTCCATCCGCTGCCAGATCCACTCCCAGATATCTAAAACACTTCACTTCCTCCAGTTTTTCTCCATTCAAACTCACCTCCCAATTGACTTGACCCTCAACCCTACTGTACCTAATAACCTTGCTCTTATTCACATTTACTCTTAACTTTCTTCTTCCACACACTTTACCAAACTCAGTCACCAGCTTCTGCAGTTTCTCACATGAATCAGCCACCAGCGCTGTATCATCAGCGAACAACAACTGACTCACTTCCCAAGCTCTCTCATCCCCAACAGACTTCATACTTGCCCCTCTTTCCAAAACTCTTGCATTTACCTCCCTAACAACCCCATCCATAAACAAATTAAACAACCATGGAGACATCACACACCCCTGCCGCAAACCTACATTCACTGAGAACCAATCACTTTCCTCTCTTCCTACACGTACACATGCCTTACATCCTCGATAAAAACTTTTCACTGCTTCTAACAACTTGCCTCCCACACCATATATTCTTAATACCTTCCACAAAGCATCTCTATCAACTCTATCATATGCCTTCTCCAGATGCATAAATGCTACATACAAATCCATTTGCTTTTCTAAGTATTTCTCACATACATTCTTCAAAGCAAACACCTGATCCACACATCCTCTACCACTTCTGAAACCACACTGCTCTTCCCCAATCTGATGCTCTGTACATGCCTTCACCCTCTCAATCAATACCCTCCCATATAATTTACCAGGAATACTCAACAAACTTATACCTCTGTAATTTGAGCACTCACTCTTATCCCCTTTGCCTTTGTACAATGGCACTATGCACGCATTCCGCCAATCCTCAGGCACCTCACCATGAGTCATACATACATTAAATAACCTTACCAACCAGTCAACAATACAGTCACCCCCTTTTTTAATAAATTCCACTGCAATACCATCCAAACCTGCTGCCTTGCCGGCTTTCATCTTCCGCAAAGCTTTCACTACCTCTTCTCTGTTTACCAAATCATTTTCCCTAACCCTCTCACTTTGCACACCACCTCGACCAAAACACCCTATATCTGCCACTCTATCATCAAACACATTCAACAAACCTTCAAAATACTCACTCCATCTCCTTCTCACATCACCACTACTTGTTATCACCTCCCCATTTGCGCCCTTCACTGAAGTTCCCATTTGCTCCCTTGTCTTACGCACTTTATTTACCTCCTTCCAGAACATCTTTTTATTCTCCCTAAAATTTAATGATACTCTCTCACACCAACTCTCATTTGCCCTTTTTTTCACCTCTTGCACCTTTCTCTTGACCTTCTGTCTCTTTCTTTTATACATCTCCCACTCAATTGCATTTTTTCCCTGCAAAAATCGTCCAAATGCCTCTCTCTTCTCTTTCACTAATACTCTTACTTCTTCATCCCACCACTCACTACCCTTTCTAATCAACCCACCTCCCACTCTTCTCATGCCACAAGCATCTTTTGCGCAATCCATCACTGATTCCCTAAATACATCCCATTCCTCCCCCACTCCCCTTGCTTCCATTGTTCTCACCTTTTTCCATTCTGTACTCAGTCTCTCCTGGTACTTCCTCACACAGGTTTCCTTCTCAAGCTCACTTACTCTCACCACCCTCTTCACCCCAACATTCACTCTTCTTTTCTGAAAACCCATACAAATCTTCACCTTAGCCTCCACAAGATAATGATCAGACATCCCTCCAGTTGCACCTCTCAGCACATTAACATCCAAAAGTCTCTCTTTCGCACGCCTGTCAATTAATACGTAATCCAATAACGCTCTCTGGCCATCTCTCCTACTTACATACGTATACTTATGTATATCTCGCTTTTTAAACCAGGTATTCCCAATCATCAGTCCTTTTTCAGCACATAAATCTACAAGCTCTTCACCATTTCCATTTACAACACTGAACACCCCATGTATACCAATTATTCCCTATATATATATATATATATATATATATATATATATATATATATATATATATATATATATATATATATATATATATATATATATATATATATATATATATATATATATTATCCCTGGGGATAGGGGAGAAAGAATACTTCTCACGTAATCCCTGCGTGTCGTAGAAGGCGACTAAAAGGGAAGGGAGCGGGGGGCTGGAAATCCTCTCCTCTCGTTTTTAATTTTCCAAAAGAAGGAACAGAGAAGGGGGCCAGGTGAGGATATTCCCTCAAAGGCTCAGTCCTCTGTTCTTAACGCTACCTCGCTAACGCGGGAAATGGCGAATAGTATAAATATATATATATATATATATATATATATATATATATATATATATATATATATATATATATATATATATATATATATATATACATATATATATATATATATATGTATATATATATATATATATATATATATATATATATATAT
Organism: Panulirus ornatus; assembly: GCF_036320965.1. Taxonomy (NCBI): domain Eukaryota; kingdom Metazoa; phylum Arthropoda; class Malacostraca; order Decapoda; family Palinuridae; genus Panulirus; species Panulirus ornatus. The sequence goes on along the minus strand of NC_092265.1, from coordinate 17,946,290 downwards.
ATATATATATATATATATATATATATATATATATATATATATATATATATACATATATATATATATATATATATATATATATATATATATATATATATATATATATATATATATATATATATATATATATATATATATATATATATATATATATATATATATATATATAGTCTGTTGGGGATGAGAGAGCTTGGGAAGTGAGTCAGTTGTTGTTCGCTGATGATACAGCGCTGGTGGATGATTCATGTGAGAAACTGCAGAAGCTGGTGGCTGAGTTTGGTAAAGTGTGTGAAAGAAGAAAGTTAAGAGTAAATGTGAATAAGAGCAAGGTTATTAGGTACAGTAGGGTTGAGGGTCAAGTCAATTGGGAGGTAAGTTTGAATGGAGAAAAACTGGAGGAAGTAAAGTGTTTTAGATATCTGGGAGTGGATCTGGCAGCGGATGGAACCATGGAAGCTGAAGTGGATCATAGGATGTGGGAGGGGGCGAAAATCCTGGGAGCCTTGAAGAATGTGTGGAAGTCGAGAACATTATCTCGGAAAGCAAAAATGGGTATGTTTGAAGGAATAGTGGTTCCAACAATGTTGTATGGTTGCGAGGCGTGAGCTATGGATAGAGTTGTGCGCAGGAGGATGGATGTGCTGGAAATGAGATGTTTGAGGACAATATGTGGTGTGAGGTGGTTTGATCGAGTAAGTAACATAAGGGTAAGAGAGATGTGTGGAAATAAAAAGAGCGTGGTTGAGAGAGCAGAAGAGGGTGTTTTGAAATGGTTTGGGCACATGGAGAGAATGAGTGAGGAAAGATTGACCAAGAGGATGTATGTGTCGGAGGTGGAAGGAACGAGGAGAAGTGGGAGACCAAATTGGAGGTGGAAAGATGGAGTGAAAGAGATTTTGTGTGATCGGGGCCTGAACATGGAGTAGGGTGAAAGGAGGGCAAGGAATAGAGTGAATTGGATCGATGTGGTATATCGGGGTTGACGTGCTGTCAGTGGATTGAATCAGGGCATGTGAAGCGTCTGGGGTAAACCATGGAAAGCTGTGTAGGTATGTATATTTGCGTGTGTGGACGTATGTATATACATGTGTATGGGGGTGGTTTGGGCCATTTCTTTCGTCTGTTTCCTTGCGCTACCTCGCAAACGCGGGAGACAGCGACAAAGCAAAAAAAAAAAAGAAAATATATATATAGCGTTAATGGGATGGCCTCAGGTGCCCCGTGCCGTCTCAGCTAACATGAAAAAGATGAAAATGCGCGGAGGATGATGGATATGTTGAAAGAACAGTTTGTGGAGTGAGGTAGCTTGATCAAGTAAATAATGAAAAGATAAGAGAGATGTGTGATGCACTTTGAATATAGAGAGGGAATCGAAAGGAACAAGTAGAGACAGGGAAAATCTTTTACGAATTTTGAAGGAAGTGAAAAAACCTGTCTTTTGAAAAGTGTCAAGTTATAATTGTTGGGAAATACCTGAGACAGTAGAGACTTCCAAAGCTTCAAGATGTAGGGAAAGGAAGAGTTATCAAAATGACCCACCCTTGGGACGATGTCCCAATGCATCCTTCCGAGAAGGAAAACATCAATTTTTTAGCTATTCAATCACGATTAAGACTTAGCTGTTGCATCTGTTAGGGTTTAGAAGGAACCGTCATTTCCCAAAAATGAGCCTTGAGCAGATTCATTATTTTCTTAAGACAACTGACAAGTCCAAACTTTTCATTATTAAACTTTTTTGTTAACTGTTGTGAAAACACTTTAAAAGGTTTCAGATGACTAAAGCTGTTTATCTATTGGGTTGCACTTAATATTTACGGCTTTTGTGTCTCATTTGTTCATCTTTCATTGGCCTTTAAAAGAACGTGTTCGAAGGATTATCTCCCATGATATATGAAGGTGTACTGATAGGTCCAATCTGTGCTCTGATTCTTTGCAGGAAAATGAGAAACTTTTCCCACTAGCTTGCTAGAGACTCCTCATGTGTTGAAGGGATAATTCAAGTGATTCTTATGTGCAGAATGACATCAAGGCTGGAAGCAACCTTGGCATGGGTGACCATGCTGGCGGCTCTGGTCACGCTGAGCGTTGAGGGATACACGAAAACTGAGAGGAAGGATGATATGGTGGAGGTGCGGCTGAGGCAGGGCCTCATCTACACCGTCAGGGAGGACGCAGGACAGGGAAGATACTTCTACAGTTTTAAAGGCATTCCTTACGCTAAGCCTCCGGTAGGAGAGCTCAGATTCCTGGTAAGTCATCGTCATGTTGTTCTTAATCAGCTGTCATAAGTCTCACTTTAACACAGAAGCAGATTTTCTCTCGGAACATTTCATTGACTAAATGATTTTTTTTTGTACAAGAGTTTTGCATTCACCTCCCCAACAACCCCATCCATAAACAAATTAAACAACCATGGAGACATCACACACCCCTCCCGCAAACCTACATTCACTGAGAACCAATCACTTTCCTCTCTTCCTACACGTACACATGCCTTACATCCTCGATAAAAACTTTTCACTGCTTCTAACCACTTGCCTCCCACACCATATATTCTTAATACCTTTCACAGAGCATCTCTATCAACTCTATCATATGCCTTCTCCAGATCCATAAATGCTACATACAAATCCATTTGCTTTTCTAAGTATCTCTCACATACATTCTTCAAAGCAAACACCTGATCCATACATCCTCTACCACTTCTGAAACCACACTGCTCTTCCCCAATACCCTCCCATATAATTGCCCAGGAATGCTCAACAAACTTATACCTCTGTAATTTGAGCACTCACCTTTGTCCCCTTTGCCTTTGTACAATGACACTATGGAAACATTCCACCAATCTTCAGGCACCTCACCATAAGTCATACATACATTAAATAACCTTACTAACCAGTCAACAATACAGTCACCCCGTTTTTTAATGAATTCCACTGCAATACCATCCAAACCTGCTGCCTTGGCGGCTTTCATCTTCCGCGAAGCTTTTACTATCTCTTCTCTGTTTACCAAATCATTTTCCCTAACCCTCTCACTTTGCACACCAACTCGACCAAAACACCCTATATCTGCCACTCTATCACCAAACACATTCAACAAACCTTCAAAATACTCACTCCTTTTCCTTCTCACATCACCACTACTTGCTATCACCTCCCCATTAGCCCCCTTCACTGAAGTTCCCATTTGCTCCCTTGTCTTACGCACTTTATTTACCTCCTTCCAAAACATCTTTCTATTCTCCCTAAAATCTAATGATACTCTCTCACCCCAACTCTCATTTGCCCTCTTTTTAACCCTTTTGCACCATTCTCTTGACCTCCTGCCTCTTTCTTTTATACATCTCCCACTTATTTGCATTATTTCCCTGCAAAAATCGTCCAAATGCCTCTCTCTTCTATTTCACTAATAATCTTACTTCTTCATCCCACCACTCACTACCCTTTCTAATCTGCACACCTCCGACGCTTCCCATGCCACAAGCATCTTTTGCGCAAGCCATCACTGCTTTCCTAAATACATCTCAGTCCTCCCCCACTCCCCTTACGTCCTTTGTTCTCACCTTTTTCCATTCTGTGCTCAGTCTCTCCTGGTACTTCCTCACACAAGTCTCCTTCCCAAGCTCACTTACTCTCATCACTCTCTTCACCCAACATTCTCTCTTCTTTTCTGAAAATCCCTACAAATCCTCACCTTTGCCTCCACAAGAGAATGATCAGACATCCCTCCAGTTGCACCTCTCAGCACATTAACATCGAAAAGTCTCTCTTTCGCGCGCTTATCAATTAACACGTAATCCAATAACGCTCTCTGGCCATCTCTCCTACTTACATACGTATACTTATGTATATCTCTCTTTTTAAAAAAGGTATTCCCAATCACCAGTCTTTTTTCAGCACATAAATCTACAAACTCTACACCATTTCCATTTACAACACTGAACACCCCATGTACACCAATTATTACCTCAACTGCCACATTACTCACCTTTGCATTCAAATCACCCATCACTATAACCTGGTCTCGTGCATCAAAACCACTAACACACTCATTCAGCTGCTCCCAAAACACTTGCCTCTCATGATCTTTCTTCTCATGCCCAGGTGCATATGCCCCAATAATACCCATCTCTCTCCATCCACTTTCAGTTTTACCCATATCAATCTAGAGTTTACTTTCTTACACTCTGTCACATACTCCCACCACTCCTGTTTCAGGAGTAGTGCTACTCCTTCCTTGCTCTTGTCCTCTCACGAACTCCTGACTTTACTCCCAAGACATTCCCAAACCACTTTTACCCTTTACCCTTGAGCTTCGTTGCACTCAGAGCCAAAACATCCAGGTTCCTTTCCTCAAACATACTACCTATCTCTCCTTTTTTCTCATCTTGATTACATCCACATACTTATAGACACCCCACTCTGAGCCTTCGAAGAGGATGAACACTCTCCGCGTGACTCCTTCTTCTGTTTCCCCTTTTAGAAAGAAAATACAAGGAGGGGAGGGTTTCTAGCCCCCCGCTCCCGTCCCCTTTAGTCGCCTTCTACGACACGTGAGGAATGCGTGGAAAGTATATATATACATATATATATATATATATATATATATATATATATATATATATATATATATATATATATATATATATATATATATATATATGTATATATATATATATATATATATATATATATATATATATATATATATATATATATATATATATATATATATATATATATATAAAATATATATATATATATATATATATATATATATATATATATATATATAAAATATATATATATATATATATATATATATATATATATATATATATATATATATATATATATATATATATATAAAATATATATATATATATATATATATATATATATAAAATGGGAAACAGAAGAAGGAGTCACGCGGGGAGTGCTCATCCTCCTCGAAGGCTCAGATTGGGGTGCCTAAATGTGTGTGGATGTAACCAAGATGTGAAAAAAGGAGAGATAGGTAGTATGTTTGAGGAAAGGAACCTGGATGTTTTGGCTCTGAGTAAAACGAAACTCAAGGGTAAAGGGGAAGAGTGGTTTGGGAATGTCTTGGGAGTAAAGTCAGGGGTTAGTGAGAGGACAAGAGCAAGGGAAGGAGTAGCAGTACTCCTGAAACAGGAGTTGTGGAAGTATGTGATAGAATGTAAGAAAGTAAATTCTCGATTAATATGGGTAAAACTGAAAGTTGATGGAGAGAGATGGGTGATTATTGGTGCATATGCACCTGGGCATGAGAAGAAAGATCATGAGAGGCAAGTGTTTTGGGAGCAGCTGAATGAGTGTGTTAGTGGTTTTGATGCACGAGACCGGGTTATAGTGTTGGGTGATTTGAATGCAAAGGTGAGTAATGTGGCAGTTGAGGGAATAATTGGTATACATGGGGTGTTCAGTGTTGTAAATGGAAATGGTGAAGAGCTTGCAGATTTATGTGCTGAAAAAGGACTGATGATTGGGAATACCTGGTTTAAAAAGCGAGATATACATAAGTATACTTATGTAAGTAGGAGAGATGGCCAGAGAGCGTTATTGGATTACGTGTTAATTGACAGGCGCGCGAAAGAGAGACTTTTGGATGTTAATGTGCAGAGAGGTGCAACTGGAGGGATGTCTGATCATTATCTTGTGGAGGCTAAGGTGAAGATTTGTATGGGTTTCCGGAAAAGAAGAGTGAATGTTGGGGTGAAGAGGGTGGTGAGAGTAAGTGAGCTTGGGAAGGAGACTTGTGTGAGGAAGTACCAGGAGAGACTGAGTACAGAGTGGAAAAAGGTGAGAACAATGGAAGTAAGGGGAGTGGGGGAGGAATGGGATGTATTTAGGGAATCAGTGATGGATTGCGCAAAAGATGCTTGTGGCATGAGAAGAGTGGGAGGTGGGTTCATTAGAAAGGGTAGTGAGTGGTGGGATGAAGAAGTAAGAGTATTAGTGAAAGAGAAGAGAGAGGCATTTGGACGATTTTTGCAGGGAAAAAATGCAATTGAGTGGGAGACGTATAAAAGAAAGAGACAGGAGGTCAAGAGAAAGGTGCAAGAGGTGAAAAAAAGGGCAAATGAGAGTTGGGGTGAGAGAGTATCATTAAATTTTAGGGAGAATAAAAAGATGTTCTGGAAGGAGGTAAATAAAGTGCGTAAGACAAGGGAGCAAATGGGAACTTCAGTGAAGGGCGCAGATGGGGAGGTGATAACAAGTAGTGGTGATGTGAGAAGGAGATGGAGTGAGTATTTTGAAGGTTTGTTGAATGTGTTTGATGATAGAGTGGCAGATATAGGGTGTTTTGGTCGAGGTGGTGTGCAAAGTGCAAGGGTTAGGGAAAATGATTTGGTAAACAGAGAAGAGGTAGTAAAAGCTTTGCGGAAGATGAAAGCCGGCAAGGCAGCAGGTTTGGATGGTATTGCAGTGGAATTTATTAAAAAAGGGGGTGACTGTATTGTTGACTGGTTGGTAAGGTTATTTAATGTATGTATGACTCATGCTGAGGTGCCTGAGGATTGGCGGAATGCGTGCATAGTGCCATTGTACAAAGGCAAAGGGGATAAGAGTGAGTGCTCAAATTACAGAGGTATAAGTTTGTTGAGTATTCCTTGCAAATTGTATGGGAGGGTATTGATTGAGAGGGTGAAGGCATGTACAGAGCATCAGATTGGGGAAGAGCAGTGTGGTTTCAGAAGTGGTAGAGGATGTGTGGATCAGGTGTTTGCTTTGAAGAATGTATGTGAGAAATACTTAGAAAAGCAAATGGATTTGTATGTAGCATTTATGGATCTGGAGAAGGCATATGATAGAGTTGATAGAGATGCTCTGTGGAAGGTATTAAGAATATATGGTGTGGGAGGCAAGTTGTTAGAAGCAGTGAAAAGTTTTTATCGAGGATGTAAGGCATGTGTACGTGTAGGAAGAGAGGAAAGTGATTGGTTCTCAGTGAATGTAGGTTTGCGGCAGGGGTGTGTGATGTCTCCATGGTTGTTTAATTTGTTTATGGATGGGGTTGTTGGGGAGGTGAATGCAAGAGTTTTGGAAAGAGGGGCAAGTATGAAGTCTGTTGGGGATGAGAGAGCTTGGGAAGTGAGTCAGTTGTTGTTCGCTGATGATACAGCGCTGGTGGCTGATTCATGTGAGAAACTGCAGAAGCTGGTGACTGAGTTTGGTAAAGTGTGTGAAAGAAGAAAGTTAAGAGTAAATGTGAATAAGAGCAAGGTTATTAGGTACAGTAGGGTTGAGGGTCAAGTCAATTGGGAGGTGCGTTTGAATGGAGAAAAACTGGAGGAAGTGAAGTGTTTTAGATATCTGGGAGTGGATCTGGCAGCGGATGGAAACATGGAAGCGGAAGTGGATCATAGGGTGGGGGAGGGGGCGAAAATTCTGGGAGCCTTGAAGAATGTGTGGAAGTCGAGAACATTATCTCGGAAAGCAAAAATGGGTATGTTTGAAGGAATAGTGGTTCCAACAATGTTGTATGGTTGCGAGGCGTAGACTATGGATAGAGTTGTGCGCAGGAGGATGGATGTGCTGGAAATGAGATGTTTGAGGACAATGTGTGGTGTGAGGTGGTTTGATCGAGTAAGTAACGTAAGGGTAAGAGAGATGTGTGGAAATAAAAAGAGCGTGGTTGAGAGAGCAGAAGAGGGTGTTTTGAAATGGTTTGGTCACATGGAGAGAATGAGTGAGGAAAGATTGACCAAGAGGATATATGTGTCGGAGGTGGAGGGAACGAGGAGAAGAGGGAGACCAAATTGGAGGTGGAAAGATGGAGTGAAAAAGATTTTGTGTGATCGGGGCCTGAGCATGCAGGACGATGAAAGGAGGGCAAGGAATAGAGTGAATTGGAGCGATGTGGTATACCGGGGTTGACGTGCTGTCAGTGGATTGAATCAAGGCATGTGAAGCGTCTGGGGTAAACCATGGAAAGCTGTGTAGGTATGTATATTTGCGTGTGTGGACGTATGTATATACATGTGTGTGGGGGTGGGTTGGGCCATTTCTTTCGTCTGTTTCCTTGCGCTACCTCGCAAACGCGGGAGACAGCGACAAAGCAAAAAAAAAAAAATATATATATACCGGTGTTTAAGGGTTAAGAATGTTGTGAGAGTTGAAAGATAGAACGTTGCTTTGAGGAAAGAGAATAAATTGAAGATGTTGGAAAATGTGGTAAATAATGATATTGATGGTATGCGAAGAATTGACAGCAAAAATAGTAGCTATGATAAGAGTATTGGAAGACACGAATATTCTTTCCAAATAATTTTTTTAGACATATAGGTGTAATTAGTATTACTTTATGAATACATTCCAAAGAATGGGCATACCCTTTTCAAAATTGGTACAAGTTTTTGAGGCTATCTAGAAACAGTTAGAGAATATGGTAGCTTAATCCTGGGAGAAAGAATCTTTTAATCATATAAACTTGAAGTCTGTTATTATTAGGCACTTTTGTATGATGATTATATGATTGGACTTTGTAAGTTATCACACGGGGAAACTAATGCTTGCTTTGATATAATCTTTTCCATTTAGTAAACATGTTCCCCAGTTTTCTTGAGAATATTTTAACATATCAAAACTATATGATTCTAAAGTTTCAGATTTGCTTAATATTCATCAGATAGTAGAATACCATGAGAAATAATATTTGGCTTAAATTACTTTTTAAGACCTTTAAAAGGAATATCTTCAGATTCAAAACCAATCATATGATCACTTGTTTTATGGATTGACTGATTATGAAGAGAAGCCTGTTTCCAGATGTTGCTCATATTTATAATTCCAGGTTTTATAGGGGATAGGGGAGAAAGAATACATCCCACGTATTCCCTGCGTGTCGTAGAAGGCGACTAAAAGGGGAGGGAGCGGGTGGCTGGAAATCCTCCCCTCTCGTTTTTTTTTCTTTTTTTTACAAAAGAAGGAACAGAGAAGGGGGCCAGGTGAGGATATTCCCTCTAAGGCCCAGTCCTCTGTTCTTAACGCTACCTCGCTAATGCGGGAAATGGCGAATAGTATGAAAGATATATATATATATATATATATATATATATATATATATATATATATATATATATATATATATATATATATATATATATATATATATATATATATTTTTTTTTTTTTTGCTTTGTCGCTGTCTCCCGCGTTTGCGAGGGAGCGCAAGGAAACAGACGAAAGAAATGGCCCAACCCACCCCCATACACATGTATATACATACGTCCACACACGCAAATATACATACCTCCACAGCTTTCCATGGTTTACCCCAGACGCTTCACATGCCCTGATTCAATCCACTGACAGCACGTCAACCCCGGTATACCACATCGATCCAATTCACTCTATTCCTTGCCCTCCTTTCACCCTCCTGCATGTTCAGGCCCCGATCACACAAAATCTTTTTCACTCCATCTTTCCACCTCCAATTTGGTCTCCCACTTCTCCTCGTTCCCTCCACCTCCGACACATATATCCTCTTGGTCAATCTTTCCTCACTCATTCTCTCCATGTGCCCAAACCATTTCAAAACACCCTCTTCTGCTCTCTCAACCACGCTATTTTTATTTCCACACATCTCTCTTACCCTTACGTTACTTACTCGATCAAACCACCTCACACCACACATTGTCCTCAGACATCTCATTTCTAGCACATCCATCCTCCTGCGCACAACTCTATCCATAGCCCACGCCTCGCAACCATACAACATTGTTGGAACGACTATTCCTTCAAACATACCCATTTTTGCTTTCCGAGATAATGTTCTCGACTTCCACTCATTCTTCAAGGCTCCCAGAATTTTCGCCCCCTCCCCCACCCTATGATCCACTATATATATATATATATATATATATATATATATATATATATATATATATATATATATATATATATATATATATATATATATATATATATATATATATATATATATATATATATATATATATATATATATATATATATATATATATATAAGTTTGTTGAGTATTCCTGGTAAATTATATGGGAGGGTATTGATTGAGAGGGTGAAGGCATGTACAGAGCATCAGATTGGGGAAGAGCAGTGTGGTTTCAGAAGTGGTAGAGGATGTGTGGATCAGGTGTTTGCTTTGAAGAATGTATGTGAGAAATACTTAGAAAAGCAAATGGATTTGTATGTAGCATTTATGGATCTGGAGAAGGCATATGATAGAGTTGATAGAGATGCTCTCTGGAAGGTATTAAGAATATATGGTGTGGGAGGCAAGTTGTTAGAAGCAGTGAAAAGTTTTTATCGAGGATGTAAGACATGTGTACGTGTAGGAAGAGAGGAAAGTGACTGGTTCTCAGTAAATGTAGGTTTGCGGCAGGGGTGTGTGATGTCTCCATGGTTGTTTAATTTGTTTATGGATGGGGTTGTTAGGGAGGTGAATGCAAGAGTTTTGGAAAGAGGGGCAAGTATGAAGTCTGTTGGGGATGAGAGAGCTTGGGAAGTGAGTCAGTTGTTGTTCGCTGATGATACAGCGCTGGTGGCTGATTCATGTGAGAAACTGCAGAAACTGGTGACTGAGTTTGGTAAAGTGTGTGGAAGAAGAAAGTTAAGAGTAAATGTGAATAAGAGCAAGGTTATTAGGTACAGTAGGGTTGAGGGTCAAGTCAATTGTGAGGTGAGTTTGAATGGAGAAAAACTGGAGGAAGTGAAGTGTTTTAGATATCTGGGAGTGGATCTGGCAGCGGATGGAACCATGGAAGCGGAAGTGGATTATAGGGTGGGGGAAGGGGCGAAAATTCTGGGAGCCTTGAAGAATGTGTGGAAGTCGAGAGCATTATCTCGGAAAAGAAAAATGGGTATGTTTGAAGGAATAGTGGTTCCAACAATGTTATATGGTTGCGAGGCGTGGGCTATGGATAGAGTTGTGCGCAGGAGGATGGATGTGCTGGAAATGAGATGTTTGAGGACAATGTGTGGCGTGAGGTGGTTTGATCGAGTAAGTAACGTAAGGGTAAGAGAGATGTGTGGAAATAAAAAGAGCGTGGTTGAGAGAGCAGAAGAGGGTGTTTTGAAATGGTTTGGGCACATGGAGAGAATGAGTGAGGAAAGATTGACCAAGAGGATATATATATGTCGGAGGTGGAGGGAACGAGGAGAAGAGTGAGACCAAATTGGAGGTGGAAAGACGGAGTGAAAAGATTTTGTGTGATCGGGACCTGAACATGCAGGAGGGTGAAAGGAGGGCAAAGAATAGAGTGAATTGGAGCGATGTGGTATACCGGGGTTGACGTGCTGTCAGTGGATTGAATCAAGGCATGTGTATGGGGGTGGGTTGGGCCATTTCTTTCGTCTGTTTCCTTGCGCTACCTCGCAAACGCGGGAGACAGCGACAAAGCAAAAAAAAAAAAAAATAAACTATATATATATATATATATACATATATATATATATATATATATATATATATATATATATATATATATATATATATATATATATATATATATATATATATATATATACATATATATATATCCCTGGGGATAGGGGAGAAAGAATACTTCCCACGTATTCCCTGCGTGTCGTAGAAGGCGACTAAAAGGGGAGGGAGCGGGTGGCTGGAAATCCTCCCCTCTCGTTTTTTTTTTTTTTTTTAATTTTCCAAAAGAAGGAGCGGAGAAGGCGGCCAGGTGAGGATATTCCCTCTAAGGCCCAGTCCTCTGTTCTTAACGCTACCTCGCTAATGCGGGAAATGGCGAATAGTATGAAAGAAAGAAAGATATATATATATATATATATATATATATATATATATATATATATATATATATATATATATTTTTTTTTTTTTTTTTTATACTCTTCGCCATTTCCCGCGTTAGGGAGGTATCGTTAAGAACAGAGGACTGAGCCTTTGAGGGAATATCCTCACTTGGCCCACTTCTCTGTTCCTTATTTTGGAAAATTAAAAACGAGAGGGGAGGATTTCCAGCCCCCGCTCCCTTCCCTTTTAGTTGCCTTCTACGACAGGCAGGGAATACGTGAGAGGTATTCTTTCTCCCCTATTCCCAGGGATAATATATACATATATATATATATATATATATATATATATATATATATATATATATATATATATATATATATATATATATATATATATATATATTACAGAGGTATAAGTTTGTTGAGTATTCCTGGTAAATTATATGGGAGGGTATTGATTGAGAGGGTGACGGCATGTACAGAGCATCAGAATGGGGAAGAGCAGTGTGGTTTCAGAAGTGGTAGAGGATGTGTGGATCAGGTGTTTGCTTTGAAGAATGTATGTGAGAAATACTTAGAAAAGCAAATGGATTTGTATGTAGCATTTATGGATCTGGAGAAGGCATATGATAGAGTGGATAGAGATGCTCTGTGGAACGTATTAAGAATATATGGTGTGGGAGGCAAGTTGTTAGAAGCAGTGAAAAGTTTTTATCGAGGATGTAAGGCATGTGTACGTGTAGGAAGAGAGGAAAGTGATTGGTTCTTAGTGAATGTAGGTTTGCGGGCGGCAGGGGTGTGTGATGTCTCCATGGTTGTTTAATTTGTTTATGGATGGGGTTGTTAGGGAGGTGAATGCAAGAGTTTTGGAAAGAGGGGCAAGTATGAAGTCTGTTGTGGATGAGAGAGCTTGGGAAGTGAGTCAGTTGTTGTTCGCTGATGATACAGTGCTGGTGGCTGATTCATGTGAGAAAATGTAGAAGCTGGTGACTGAGTTTGGTAAAGTGTGTGAAAGAAGAAAGTTAAGAGTAAATGTGAATAAGAGCAAGGTCATTAGGTACAATAGGGTTGAGGATCAAGTCAATTGGGAGGTAAGTTTGAATGGAGAAAAACTGGAGGAAGTAAAGTGTTTTAGATATCTGGGAGTGGATCTGGCAGCGGATGGAACCATGGAAGCGGAAGTGGATCATAGGGTGGGGGAGGGGGCGAAAATCCTGGGAGCCTTGAAGAATGTGTGGAAGTCGAGAACATTATCTCGGAAAGCAATAATGGGTATGTTTGAAGGAATAGTGGTTCCAACAATGTTGTATGGTTGCGAGCCGTGGGCTATGGATAGATTTGTGCGCAGGAGGATGGATGTGCTGGAAATGAGGTGTTTGAGGACAATATGTAGTGTAAGGTGGTTTGATCGAGTAAGTAGCGTAAGGGTAAGAGAGATGTGTGGAAATAAAAGAGCGTGGTTGAGAGAGCAGAAGAGGGTGGTTTGAATGGTTTGGGCACATGGAGAGAATGAGTGAGGAAAGATTGACCAAGAGGATATATGTGTCGGAGGTGGAGGGAACGAGGAGAAGTGGGAGACCAAATTGGAAGTGGAAAGATGGAGTGAAAAAGATTTTGTGTGATCGGGGCCTGAACATGCAGAAGGGTGAAAGGAGGGCAAGGAATAGAGTGAATTGGATCGATGTGGTATACCGGGGTTGACGTGCTGTCAGTGGATTGAATCAAGGCATGTGAAGCGTCTGGGGTAAACCATGGAAAGCTGTGTAGGTATGTATATTTGCGTGTGTCGACGTATGTATATACATGTGTATGGGGGTGGGTTGGGCCATTTCTTTCGTCTGTTTCCTTGCGCTACCTCGCAAGCGCGGGAGACAGCGACAAAGCAAAAAAAAAAAAGAAAAATATATATATATATATATATATATATATATATATATATATATATATATATATATATATATATATATATATATATATATCTTTCATTCTTTTAAACTATTCGCCATTTCCCGCGTTAGCGAGGTAGCGTTAAGAACAGAGGACTGGGCCTTTGAGGGAATATCCTCACTTGGCCCCCTTCTCTGTTCCTTCTTTTGGAAAATTAAAAAAAAAAGAAACATATATATATATATATATATATATATATATATATATATATATATATATATATATATATATATATATATATATATATATATATATATATTGGAAGGATCACAATTTTGCGCGTGATTAAGATATTCCTATGAGTCCACGGGGAAAATGAAACACGAAATGTTCCCAAGTGCACTTTCGTGTAATAATCACATCATCAGGGGAGACACAAGAGAGTAATATAACAGTCAGTTGATATACATCGAAGAGACGAAGCTAGGACGCCATTTGGTAAACATGTGATTGTCCAAAACATACAACGAGCGTTCATAAACTTATCATTTTACAAATCTTATCAACAATAAAGTTATCTAATTTGCACAGACCATCACTAATATTAAGATTATAATTCTTTGTGTATTCAATAATAGAAGATTCAATGATATTTCTCTTGGTAATAGAGTTAGATTTAACAACTGAGGTGGCGTTACTCCAGTCAATACAATGATCATAGTTTTTAACATGATTAAACAAGGCATTTGATTCTTGTCCCGTTCTTATACTATATTTATGTTGCTTAAGTCTAACAGAAAGATCTTTACCAGTCTGACCAACATAAAATTTATCAGAGTTTCCACAAGGAACTTTATAGATGCAACCAAGAGAATTTTCTGGTGAATTCCTGATTAAGATATTCTTTATAGTATTATTGTTGCTAAAGGCAACATTTACATTAAAGGATTTAAGCAACATGGGAAGCAAAGTGAAATTATTATTAAAAGGGAGAACTAAAATATTCTTGGTGTCAATGGGAGGTTTGGGCTCAACTTTGCTAACTTAAGGGATTTATCAATGAAAGATCTAGGGTACTTTAACTTAGATCCAATAGAATATATCTTCTCAAACTCATCATCAATAAACTCTGGACTGCAAATACGTAATGCCCTTAGGAACATAGTTTGAAATGATGCTAATCTAACTCTGTCATGTTGAGATGAGTAATAATGGATATATGAGCATACATTGGTGGGTTTTCTGTGTATGTTAAACTTAAACTTGTTTCCTTGTCTATTGTATACACAACCATGTGTAATAGCTCCCTATCCACATCCAGGACCCACAGACCTTTCCATGATTTACCATAGACGCTTCACATGCCTTGGTTTGGTCCATCGACAGCAGTTTGACGCCTGTATAGAACATCATTCAAATTCACTCTATTCCGTGCACGCCTCATTACCTCCTGCATTTTCAGGCTCCGATCGTTCAAAGATATTTTCACTCACTCCTTCCAAGTTCAATTTGGTCTCCCACTTTTCCTCGTTCCCTCCATCTCTGATACGTATATACTCTTTGTCAATCTTTCCTCACTCATTCTCTCCATATGTCCAAACCATTTCAACACACCCTCTTCTGCTCTCTCAACCACACTCTTTTCATTACCACACATCTCTCTTACCCTTTCATTACTTTATCAAACCACCTTACACAAAATATTGTCCTCAAACATCTCAATTCTAACACATCCATCCCCCGCCGCACAACCCTATCTATAGCCCATGCCTTGCAAGTATATAATAAGTATGGAACTACTATTCCTTCAAACATGCTCATTTTTGCTCTCTGTGATAACGTTCTCTCTTTCCACACTTTCTTCATCTTTCCTAGAACTTTTGCTACCTTCCCGACCGGCTTTCATGTTTCTATCTGCTGCTAAGTCCACTCCCAAATATCTAATACACTGTACTTCTCCATTTTTTTTTCATTCAGACTTACATCCCAACTAACTTGTCCCTCAACCCTGCTGAATTTAATAATCTTACCCTTATCTACATTAACTTAACTTTCTCCTTTCACACACTTTACCAAACTCAGTCACCAACTTACGCATTTTCTCACTCGAATTAGCCACCAGTGCTGAATCATCAGCAAACAACAACTGACTCACTTCCCAGGCCCTCTCATCTTCAACAGACTGCATCCTTGCCCCTTTCTCCAAGACTATTGCACTTGCCTCCACCACCACCCCAACCATAAACAAATCAAACAACCATGGTGACGTCACAAACCCCTTGCCGCAAGCCATCCTTCACATCTCACTGCTTCTAGCAGCTTACCTCTAACACCATATATTCCACAGAGCATCGCTATCGACCCTGTCATATACCTTCTCCAGATACATAAATGCTACATACAAATTCATCTGTTTTTCTAGGTATATCTCATATACATTCTTTAACACAAACACCTATTCACACATCCTCTTCTACTTCTGAAACCACGCTGCTCCTTCACAATCTGATTCTGTGAACATACCTTCACCCCCTTAATCAATACTTTCCATGGAATTTACTAGGTATATCAACAAACTTATGCCTCTGTAGTTTGAACACTCACTTTATCTTTTTTGCCTTTGTATGATGGGGCTATACATACATTCCGCCAATCCTCAGGTACCTTACCATGATCCACACATACATCGAATATCCTCACCAACTGATCAACAACACAGTTACCCCCTTTCTTAATAAAGTCGACTGCAAAGCCATTCACTTGCTGCATTTCAACTTACGCAAGGTTTTCACCATCTCTTCTCATCCCCAACCCACACTCCATGACTCTCACTTCGCACACCTCCCTGACCAAAACTCCATCATCAAACACATTCAACAAACCTTTGAAAATACTCGCTCCATCTCCTCCTCACTTTATCACTACCAGTTATCACTTCTCCTTTTGCCGCTTTCAACGATGTCTTCACTTGTTCTCTTGTCTTTCGCATATCATTTACCTCCATATAAAACATCTTTGCATTTTCCCCAAGGTTTAATGATACTCTCTTCCTCCCCTTCCTTCACAAACTTTTCACAGAAACACCTGATCCACAAATCCTCTGCAACTTGTGAAACCGCCACCCTCACAGTTAATATTTTTCCACAGAAAGTACTAGGCATACTCAAGAGATTTACATATTTGTAATTTAAGCATTCACTTCTGTGCCACTTTTTATGTAATGGCACTATATAGGCATTCTCTCATTTCTCAGGCGCCTCACCTCGAACCATACATACGCTGATGATCCTGTATAACTAATCCACAAAACTGTCATTCCCTTTCTTGAGAAACTCAACTACAGCCCCACACTTCATCTTACTCAAGGCATTCACCACCCCTCGTCTTTCTACCAAATCATTTGCCATGACTCTTGGTCCGCATACCTCGTCCTAAGCACTCGGACGTCAGCACCTAATCATCTGACACATTCAAGACACCTTCACAATCTATACTACGTTTATGAATGACCTGCATCGATCTTTGATCCGAGAAGCAAACAAATGTTAGTTCTACCATCTCTGCCTCAGGACCCTGTCCCTGCTGATAACTGGTCGGGGTCGAGGAACGGTTCCATCGCCCCGCCTCTCTGTCCTCAACTGGACGATGGTGAGGTGAAGGGGAGTGAAGATTGCCTTTACCTCAATGTGTACACACCAGCAGTAAGTATAGTGCTTTGTTTCACGTAATATAAGATCTGTAACAAACCACCTTGTACGCATCAACAGGCAGTTTTGCGCGTGATCAAGTATATTCCTATGAGTCCACGGAAAAATGAAACACGATAAGTTCCCAAGTGCACTTTCTTGTAATAATCACATCAGGGGAGATACAAGAAAGAAATATAGCAGTCAGTTGATATACAACGAAGAGACGTAGCTAGGACGCCATCTGGTAAACAAGTACACTGTGCCTCTTGCACAGGGGTCCCGGGTTCTATCCTGGCTGTTGGAGGTTTGTATGTTCTATGAAGGTGCGCGTTTCTGTGCACTATGTTCGTATTCGTATACCACCGCGTTGTACAGTTAGGTTCAGTAAAATGCTATCTGCTGGCTATGTGCTCCTGTTGGGACATAACCTGTGTAGACCCCTTTGCTCACCAACGTGAGACGAAGGGTATTCGAGTACATAGTATTCAAATAGTTATTTCCTATTAGCCAGGCCCATAGCCTATCGGTTAGCATTCCCGCCTCTTGCACAGGGGTTCCGGGTTCGATCTTGGCTGTTGGAGGTTTGTATGTTATATTTGTCTGTGTATATATATATATATATATATATATATATATATATATATATATATATAGCTTGCGCAAAAGATGCTTGTGGCATGAGAAGACTGGGAGGTGGGCAGATTAGAAAGGGTAGTGAGTCGTGGGATGACGAAGTAAGATTATTAGTGAAAGAGAAGAGAGAGGCATTTGGACGATTTTTGCAGGGAAATAATGCAAATGAGTGGGAGATGTATAAGAGAAAGAGGCAGGAGGTCAAGAGAAAGGTGCAAGAGGTGAAAAAGACGGCAAATGAGAGTTGGGGTGAGAGAGTATCATTAAATTTGAGGGAGAATAAAAAGATGTTTTGGAAGGAGGTAAATAAAGTGCGTAAGACAAGGGAACAAATGGGAACTTCAGCGAAGGGGGCTAATGGGGAGGTGATAACAAGTAGTGGTGATGTGAGAAGGAGGTGGAGTGAGTTTTGTTGAAGGTGTTTGATGATAGAGTGGCAGATATAGGGTGTTTTAGTCGAGGTGGTGTGCAAAGTGAGAGGGTTAGGGAAAATGATTTGGTAAACAGAGAAGAGGTAGTAAAAGCTTTACGGAAGACGAAAGCCGGCAAGGCAGCGGGTTTGGATGGTATTGCAGTGGAATTTGTAAAAAAAAAGGGGGTGACTGCGTTGTTAACTGGTTGGTAAGGTTATTTAATGTATGTATGACTCATGGTGAGGTGCCTGAGGATTGGCGGAATGCTTGCCGTAGTGTACAAAGGCAAAAGGGGATAAGAGTGAGTGCACAAATTACAGAGGTATAAGTTTGTTGAGTATCCTGGTAAATTATATGGGAGGGTATTGATTGAGAGGGTGAAGGCATGTACAGAGCATCAGATTGGGGAAGAGCAGTGTAGTTTCAGAAGTGGTAGAGGATGTGTGGATCAGGTGTTTGCTCTGAGGAATGTATCTGAGAAATACTTAGAAAAGCTAATGGATTTGTATGTAGCATTTATAGATCTGGAGAAGGCATATGATAGAGTTGATAGAGATGCTCTGTGGAAGGTATTATGAATATATGGTGTGGGAGGCAAGTTGTTAGAAGCAGTGAAAAGTTTTTATCGAGGATGTAAGGCATGTGTACGTGTAGGAAGAGAGGAAAGTGATTGGTTCTCAGTGAATGTAGGTTTGCGGGGGGGGGGGGGTGTGATGTCGCCATGGTTGTTTAATTTGTTTATGGATGGGGTTGTTAGGAAGGTGAATGCAAGAGTTTTGGAAAGAGGGGCAAACATGCAGTCTGTTGTGGATGAGAGAGCTTGGGATGTGAGTCAGTTGTTGTTCACTGATGATAGAGCGCTGGCAGCTGATTCGTATGAGAAACTGCAGAAGCTGGTGACTGAGTTTGGTAAAGTGTGTGAAAGAAGAAAGAAGTGGGAGACCAAATTGGAGGTGGAAAGATGGAATGAAAAAGATTTTGAGTGATCGGGGCCTGAACATGCAGGACGGTGAAAGGCGTGCAAGGAATAGAGTGAATTGGAACGATATGGTATACCGGGGTCGACGTGCTGTCAATGGATTGAACCAGGGCATGTAAAGCGTCTGGGGTAAACCATGGAAAGTTCCGTGGGGCCTGGATGTGGAAAGGGAGCTGTGATTTTATTATATAACAGCTAGAACCTGAGTGTGAACGAATGTGGCCTTTGTTGTCTTTTCCTAGCGCTACCTCGCACACATGAGGGGGGAGGGGGATGTTATTTCATGTGTGGTGAGGTGGCGTTGGGAATGAATAAAGGCAGACAGTATGAATTATGTACATGTGTATATATGTATATATATATTTTTTTTTTTTTTTATACTTTGTCGCTGTCTCCCGCGTTTGCGAGGTAGCGCAAGGAAACAGACGAAAGAAATGGCCCAACCCCCCCCATACACATGTACATACACACGTCCACACACGGAAATATACATACCTACACAGCTTTCCATGGTTTACCCCGGACACTTCACATGCCTTGATTCAATCCACTGACAGCACGTCAACCCCTGTATACCACATCGCTCCAGTTCACTCTATTCCTTGCCCTCCTTTCACCCTCCTGCATGTTCAGGCCCCGATCACACAAAATCCTTTTCACTCCATCTTTCCACCTCCAATTTGGTCTCCCTCTTCTCCTCGTTCCCTCCACCTCCGACACATATATCCTCTTGGTCAATCTTTCCTCACTCATTCTCTCCATGTGCCCAAACCATTTCAAAACACCCTCTTCTGCTCTCTCAACCACGCTCTTTTTATTTCCACACATCTCTCTTACCCTTACGTTACTTACTCGATCAAACCACCTCACACCACATATTGTCCTCAAACATCTCATTTCCAGCACATCCATCCTCCTGCGCACAACTCTATCCATAGCCCACGCCTCGCAACCATACAACATTGTTGGAACTACTATTCCTTCAAACATACCCATTTTTGCTTTCCGGGATAATGTTCTCGACTTCCACACATTTTTCAAGGCTCCCAAAATTTTCGCCCCCTCCCCCACCCTATGATCCACTTCCGCTTCCATGGTTCCATCCGCTGACAGATCCACTCCCAGATATCTAAAACACTTCACTTCCTCCAGTTTTTCACCATTCAAACTCACCTCCCAATTGACTTGACCCTCAACCCTACTGTACCTAATAACCTTGCTCTTATTCACATTTACTCTTAACTTTCTTCTTCCACACACTTTACCAAACTCCGTCACCAGCTTCTGCAGTTTCTCACATGAATCCGCCACCAGCGCTGTATCATCAGCGAACAACAACTGACTCACTTCCCAAGCTCTCTCATCCCCAACAGACTTCATACTTGCCCCTCTTTCCAAGACTCTTGCATTTACCTCCCTAACAACCCCATCCATAAACAAATTAAACAACCATGGAGACATCACACACCCCTGCCGCAAACCTACATTCACTGAGAACCAATCACTTTCCTCTCTTCCTACACGTACACATGCCTTACATCCTCGATAAAAACTTTTCACTGCTTCTAACAACTTGCCTCCCACACCATATATTCTTAATACCTTCCACAGAGCATCTCTATCAACTCTATCATATGCCTTCTCCAGATCCATAAATGCTACATACAAATCCATTTGCTTTTCTAAGTATTTCTCACATACATTCTTCAAAGCAAACACCTGATCCACACATCCTCTACCACTTCTGAAACCACACTGCTCTTCCCCAATCTGATGCTCTGTACATGCCTTCACCCTCTCAATCAATACCCTCCCATATAATTTACCAGGAATACTCAACAAACTTATACCTCTGTAATTTGAGCACTCACTCTTATCCCCTTTGCCTTTGTACAATGGCACTATGCACGCATTCCGCCAATCCTCAGGCACCTCACCATGAGTCATACATACATTAAATAACCTTACCAACCAGTCAACAATACAGTCACCCCCTTTTTTAATAAATTCCACTGCAATACCATCCAAACCTGCTGCCTTGCCGGCTTTCATCTTCCGCAAAGCTTTTACTACCTCTTCTCTGTTTACCAAATCATTTTCCCTAACCCTCTCACTTTGCACACCACCTCGACCCAAACACCCTATATCTGCCACTCTGTCATCAGACACATTCAACAAACCTTCAAAATACTCACTCCATCTCCTTCTCACATCACCACTACTTGTTATCACCTCCCCATTTACGCCCTTCACTGAAGTTCCTATTTGCTCCCTTGTCTTACGCACTTTATTTACCTCCTTCCAGAACATCTTTTTATTCTCCCTAAAATTTACTGATAGTCTCTCACCCCAACTCTCATTTGCCCTTTTTTTCACCTCTTGCACCTTTCTCTTGACCTCCTGTCTCTTTCTTTTATACTTCTCCCACTCAATTGCATTTTTTCCCTGCAAAAATCGTCCAAATGCCTCTCTCTTCTCTTTCACTAATACTCTTACTTCTTCATCCCACCACTCACTACCCTTTCTAAACAGCCCACCTCCCACTCTTCTCATGCCACAAGCATCTTTTGCGCAATCCATCACTGATTCCCTAAATACCTCCCATTCCTCCCCCACTCCCCTTACTTCCATTGTTCTCACCTTTTTCCATTCTGTACACAGTCTCTCCTGATACTTCTTCACACAGGTCTCCTTCCCAAGCTCACTTACTCTCACCACCTTCTTCACCCCAACATTCACTCTTCTTTTCTGAAAACCCATACTAATCTTCACCTTAGCCTCCACAAGATAATGATCAGACATCCCTCCAGTTGCACCTCTCAGCACATTGACATCCAAAAGTCTCTCTTTCGCACGCCTGTCAATTAACACGTAATCCAATAACGCTCTCTGGCCATCTCTCCTACTTACATAAGTATACTTATGTATATCTCGCTTTTTAAACCAGGTATTCCCAATCATCAGTCCTTTTTCAGCACATAAATCTACAAGCTCTTCACCATTTCCATTTACAACACTGAACACCCCATGCATACCAATTATTCCCTCAACTGCCACATTACTCACCTTTGCATTCAAATCACCCACCAGGGACAAAAATCATATAGAGTAAATGGAATCCCATTCAAAAGTGGCTTGTTAAATTATTCAAGTGGATTCCGCATTACAACTTGTACATATGTGACAGGACTAGAGGACCATGTGGAGGAGTTAGACTGTATACAGTAGATATGCTTATAACAACTGAACTCCTGAACTCTTCAAATGATGTAGCAGAAGCACTTGTTGTCAGGATTGAAAGCCCTAACCCAGTCATTGCATTAATCTATAGACTGCCAGATGCAGGCCTTATGAATTTACAGGCCAAATAAAAAATGTAGAACCATGTTTCGACCTCCTCAGAAACCCAGTCCTAATTATACTTGTTTCTAGAGATTTCACCCTACCACACTTTAAATTGGGAAAGGTCCTAATTATACTTGTCTGAGAGGATTTCAGTCTGCCACACATTAAATGGAGACAGGCATGAAATAACATCATATTGGAATATACTGGTGCTGGAAGCAATTCGGACAAATTGCTGCAAAAAAGAGAGTTGCTCAGACTATGTGAAAAGTTTTCTCTTGGCAAACAAATAGCAAAACCATCCAGAGAACTTAATCTTCAAAATAATGAAACTAATATGTGATATTACCATCTCCAATACCCCATACTCTGATCACAACCTGATTGAATTAAAAACAAGCTTGGATTCTAAACTGCCGAGTTGGAACACAGAAAACAGTGGTGTTTTCAGTAATTTCAGTTTTGATAATAAATGGATGAACTGGGAGGATGTCATCAATGCACTGTCTGCAGCACAATGGGAAACCCAGCTGAGTATCAGAACAGAAGAATGTGTAAATGACGTGAACACTTTGGTTCTCCAAACATGCAACAGACACATACTGGTGAGAAGAATGCACCAAAAGTCAAGGATAGAATGAGAAAGATGAGCACTTGACAATAGTTTAAAGAAAAAAAATGCAGATCTGAAAACACCACAGTTCATATAGCAAAAGAGAGGAAACGTATCATTGAATAGTCAGACATAGACCATAAACTAAAACTGTCATGTGAAACAGGAAAAAGAAGAAAAAGCCATAAGGAAATGAGAAATAACCCATAACACTTTTATTCATATGCAAAATGCAAATCCAGAACCACAAACTCTGTTGGCCCATTGAAATAGAAAAAGTTAACTTTACAGTTGACTACAAAAAAATGAGTGAGTTGACTACAAAAAGATGAGTGAGATTCTAAAAAGGCAGTGTGACATTGTTCAGCAAACCAAAAACATGAAAAATGAATGACCCAACCAACTTCTTTCTAAACGGTAATCCGTCAATTACACACATGAGCATCAAGTGCCGTCTCAACATGATTTTGAGACACCATTGAGAACATGCCCATGCACTCGGCCCCAGCCCTGGATTCATGGATCTTCATTAAGAAACACAAGACACCTCTTACTTGTGCACTAAGTATGCTCTGAAGAAAAAGGCTAGATTCTTTAATCGTTCCCAAGAGTTTGAAAGTGATCCACATCACCCCACTCTCGAAGGCAGAAGCAAAGCAGTCCCAAAACACTGTTGACATCTTTAAGATCTTCAAAAGAGTCATATTGGTAAGCTGACCGAATTTTTGGAAGTGAACAAGCTACATAATACAGGACCCCATGGTTTTAGGGCTAGGGAAGGTCTTGCCTTTCTAAACTGCCTGAGCATTATGATAGAATTGTTGAAGCTCTAGAAAACAACGAAAATATTAACGTGATTTTCACAGACTTTGCAAAAGCATTTGACAAATATGACCATATGTCATTGCACATAAAATGTGAAAGATGGGAATAACCAGAAAAATTTGATGGATATACAAGTTTTTAAGTAATATACCACAACACATAGTTGTAAACCATCCCACCTCCTGTGCCTCCATAGAAAAAAAAAAAAAAAAAAGAGCTCATTATGCTTAGGAATTGTACTTCCACTCTTCCTGTTCCTCTTTCTTATATCTGACACTGCCACAAATAAGAGCCACAGTTTTGTATCATCCTTTGCTTCTAATACAAGAATAAGTATGAAAATTACATCAACAGATGATGTTGAAAGGCTACAAAAGAAGCATGAATGAAATGATGTCTAATGACCTAACCTTCAGCAAACACAACAAAATATTGGTTGCCTCATGCAGAGGGATAGCAGGCCAGATCATGCAGACGTTCAAGACAAGAGAACCAAACCATTGATGATATTATTCAGAGCATTAATCTTTCACCAATTAATTACTGTTGCATTCTAACACCATCCTACAAGGCAAGCAAAATTGTGAGTCTAGAATGTGTCCAGAGATCTTTCATAATCCATATTAATGTGGTACAGCATCTGAATTAGTGGGAATGATTGAATCACTAAGGCTATACTTCCTGAAGCACTTATGGGAGAGGTATATCATCATCAGTACTTGGAAAATCCTAAATGGTGTGGAACATCCTACTGGCATGATAGGCAAAGATATTTTTTCAAAACATTGCCTCTGAAAGCCAAAGGTGCTATATACACAAAAAAGAGAAAACACTTTAAACATCTGAGGCCCAAAACTCTTCAACACCTTGCCACCTGCCAACAAACACAGCATGGAGTGCATGGTGAGAAGTTCAAGAGTGCATTGGACAAATACCTACTAATTGTACCAAACCAGCCAGGCTGTGATGGGAGGGATGTGGGCCTGAGGGCAGAGGCTTCCAACAGCTTAGTCAGCCAACTACCCAATCCAGCAGCTGAGGAGTTGAAGACCTCTGAAAACTACATGAGATAAAAGACTCGACGCTGCGTTCGAATCTGTGGACAACGGCCGGGCTCATAACGTCTTCGATGTGGCCCGGGCTATCGTGCCAGCCTATGCGGCACTTCAGCAACCCGGAATTATTCCCTGAAACAACGCTTGGAAGGAGGCAGAAGTGATATTGTGACAGTGATTGTGTCAGCGTCGCGTCGCCTCGCCGCAGTGTATCGAGACAGACTTCCCCAGAACTTTCTAAAGGGGAAGTAAATGTTTATAGTTGTGTTACTGGAGTGATAGTTTTCATGCATGGTGTTTTGACAAGAAAATAGTGAAGTTGGAGAAAAATGTAGCTTAGACATTGAAGCTTATTGATTCAGTGGTGAAATTGATGAGAACTGCTATTGACGTTTGTGTGAATAAATTGTACATTTCCTTTTCCATAGCCAGAGGTTGAACCATTATGTGACGTTCATTTTTTCATTCATTTCAAGCTAAAAGTTTGTTTTCTAAATTGTTTCTTACATTTTTCATATGTATATATATGTATGTGTGTGTGTGTGTGTGTGTGTGTGCGTGTGTGTGTGTGTGTGTGTGTGTGTGTGTGTGTGTATATATATATATGTATATTATCCCTGGGGATAGGGGTGAAAGAATACTTCCCACGTATTCCTCGCGTGTCGTAGAAAGCGACTAGAGGGGACGGGAGCGGGGGGCCGGAAATCCTCCCCTCCTTGTATTAACTTTCTAAAATGGGAAACAGAAGAAGGAGTCACGCGGGGAGTGCTCATCCTCCTCGAAGGCTCAGAGTGGGGTGCCTAAATGTGTGTGGATGTAACCAAGATGTGAAAAAAGGAGAGATAGGTAGTATGTTTGAGGAAAGGAACCTGGATGTTTTGGCTCTGAGTGAAACGAAGCTCAAGGGTAAAGGGGAAGAGTGGTTTGGAAATGTCTGGGGAGTGAAGTCAGGGGTTAGTGAGAGGACAAGAGCAAGGGAAGGAGTAGCAATACTCCTGAAACAGGAGTTGTGGGAGTATGTGATAGAATGTAAGAAAGTAAATTCTCGATTAATATGGGTAAAATTGAAAGTTGATGGAGAGAGGTGGGTGATTATTGGTGCATATGCACCTGGGCATGAGAAGAAAGATCATGAGAGGCAAGTGTTTTGGGAGCAGCTAAATGAGTGTGTTAGCGGTTTTGATGCACGATATATATATATATATATATATATATATATATATATATATATATATATATATATATATATTTTTCTTTTTCTTTCAAACTGTTCGCCATTTCCCGCATTAGCGAGGTAGCGTTAAGAACAGAGGACTGGGCCTTTGAGGGAATACCCTCACCTGGCCCAATTCTCTGTTCCTTCTTTTGGAAAAAAAAAAAAAAAAAAAAAAAAAAAAAAAAAAAAAAAAAAACGAGAGGGGAGGATTTCCAGCCCCCCGCTCCCTCCCCTTTTAGTCGCCTTTTACGACACGCAGGGAATACGTGGGAAGTATTCTTTGTCCCCTATCCCCAGGGATATATATATATATATATATATATATATATATATATATATATATATATATATATATATATATATATATATTCATTTATGTATCTTTTCATCTATATGCTTAGTTAGATTTCATCAATGTCTTGTTAAAAACCATAACATACATAACATTAATGAACTCGTATGTCTGTGATGAATGTTTGTTTTGGTTACTCTCAATTTTCATGGAAGTCTGAATGTTAAATTTTTAGTTTTATTTCATCCTCATAGTTCACAACAATGAACAGAATGTGGGAAACCTTATCCCATCCTCAGGCCAAGTAATGTAGGCCAGTGATCCTCTGTGATATCTGGAGGTGTCATCATACTGTGTAGTATCCTGTCTTGGTACGTGATCTTGGTGTTGACCTTTGGTTGCTGTTCCCTGATAAATCAGTGCTACGGCTGTGGGTATGCGTCTTGTGTCTTCTTCACAACGTAGTCCTTGTAGATCTAACAACTGTCTCTCGTGTGAGGGCAGTGTTGTGCTTCTTGGTGACATGTAGTTTGATGGAGCCTTCTTGTAAGTGTAGGTAGAGTGAGTCTTTTGGATAGTGTACAGGTTGTGCTTCCCACATACGTACGTCATGTTGGTAAGCAGCTCACAGAGTCCTTGGTGACAGATAACTAACTTGACTTTGTAGTCTTGTGATATGTGGTTGATGTTTCTGAAGAGGTTGTCCTGTAGTTACTGTAGGCTGTTCCAGTATTTTGTGTGTTGTTGTGTTGCTTGGAGTTTCTGCCGCTGTGAATTTGTTTTGCATGAAGTATTTCAGTCGTCCGTTGAAGTCGGAGTTCTCGTGGTCGTAGTTGATGAGGGTCTGTATGATCTCTGTGGTGACAGAATGCATTATAAAACTTAGTCCTTAAGTTCATATACCAACTTTTACTCTTCGATAGCCACCTTACATGAAGGAGAGATGTTAATAACATGGTGTTACGCTTCACGTCTGCAGCCGCTCACCGTTGGGCTGCCAGTGATGGTCTGGATCCACGGCGGCTCCTTCCAGAATGGCGGGGGTGAGCAATTGTACCCGCCTTTGCCCCTCATGACCAAGGATATCGTCCTTGTGGCTGTCCAGTACCGTCTGGGAACTCTGGGTAAGTACTGCAGTGTAATAATGAGCTTGAGTCAGATCTTGATGATTCTTTATCAGAACTTCGAGTTGCATTGACCGTGAGTCAATATAACTTGGAGTTCAGTGTTGTAGTGGTCAGGCGATATATAAACTCAAATGCTTAATGCAACAGACTTTTACGTGTTAAAAGGCTGTCTGTGTTTGGAGAATGGATCAGATACGTAGAATTCAGTGTGGAAATAATGATAAACAAACAGATAAGAAATGAGGGAAGCCTATATTTTTTCTCTTCTTTAATAACGGAAGTTCAAATAACATCAGTTGTTGAAGCTAAGCGAGATTGTCGTCTGTCCACTGTCAAATGTACTTATGATATTGCTGCAAGTTATTCTTACCAATAGTTAAGAATGTATGTTATCAACCACGCTGAAGACACTATGCTTCGCCTCACTCGAAGTAGAACTCTGCCCACCAGTTTGCCTACCAATTAGATTATAACCTTGGATAGCACCTTGAACTGAGGATGTCGTAACCAATGATAAAGTTTCAAACACATGTTAAAACGTGTTCTAATCTTATCTTCTTAAACTGAATAAATTCCTCTACAACGGCTTTCATGAGATTTGTTTCGCAATCCAGGAGTCATATTGGTGGCTCACCGCTGTATTCTTTCTTTTGTATCAAAGCCTCAAACTGAAAACAGTGTACAATGCTAGGACGTACAGTTGACCACTTTAATACCTGGCACAGTGATTGGCGAGTTTTCTGAGACGTGGCAACGATGTGATTGTGTACATTGTAGAGTATGGACTGAATAGCCAGACTACAACCTCTTGCTAATGGCGAGTGTGATGTGTTGAAAGAGCAACCCTTCTCTATAAATGCTGAAATTTCCTGTTTTGTCATGATTTTCGACAAGATTATCATATGTAACGTAGTTGTCTCTTTTCTGCTCTATGCTGGTTGGTGATGGCGTTTGCCAAGTGTTGTTTAGGGATGGAGGATTGAGGGATAGTGCCGCCCTGTGCCGGGGATAGATGAGGGAGATGGCTCTCAGTAAATACTGAATCTCATCCCACCTACATACGATCGTGTCAGAAAGCAAATCTTCCGTCTTGTATGGATTCTGATATTTCCCGTTGGTGAGATTTTACATTATGATTAAAGCATTAAGGCTATTGGCTTTAATCTGGTGCCTGTTAGAGGGTGGAGGTGCTTGCGAGGTGGTCAGACGTGAGGACCGAGGGTGGTGGTGGGAGGTACGGGAGGAGTCAAGCGCATCAATGTCTGGGGCTGCGTCATCATCATCATACGCGACCATGTGAAGTTTAAAAATGATTCGCAATCTGTGCGTGCTGATTTTTCCAATATGATGAAGTTAACATCCAGATTAAGAAATTTAATGGCACTGCCTCCTACCTGCTGTGCTATGAGGTCATAATTCATACTCTTGATATCAGCTTTGACCCAGCCTCTTTCATTTTACATCTTACTGTAGAGTCCAAAGTTTTTCATCATGGTATTTTTTTCATTAGATTCAGAAGATAACCATGTAGCACACACATTATTCTATTTGGTATTTGACTATTCAGTAATGAGTCCGGCCTGACAGAGTCACTGTCTGATAGAAATGCGACGTGGTGTCTCGCAGAGTGTAACTTGACACGTAACAGTTCCCAATAAGCCTCAGTGTTTACCCTTTATCACCATAGGTATATTCCATCCAGTGCTACTGATGTGCTCCGTCAACCATCAGGGGTTTGTTCCCTCCATCACCATTGTCGTATTCCATCTAACATCACTGAGGTAACCTTCCCATCACCAGTTTCTGCCACCGTCG
Source organism: Panulirus ornatus (assembly GCF_036320965.1). Taxonomy (NCBI): domain Eukaryota; kingdom Metazoa; phylum Arthropoda; class Malacostraca; order Decapoda; family Palinuridae; genus Panulirus; species Panulirus ornatus. The sequence continues at coordinate 17,916,623 of NC_092265.1, read as the reverse complement.
CAAGTAGTGTTATTCTTCCGTCACCCATGGTGGCGCGTGCCTTTCATCCCACTGGTGTGTTCTGTCCGTGTCCAGTAGCTTGTACCTTAGACCACCACAAGGGTTCTCCATCTATCACCACCGTCGCGTCCCGTCCATCACCACCGATATACTCCAGTCATCATCACTACGGTACTCGCTCCATGACCGCTGGCAAAATTCCCTCCAGCACCATAGGCAGTTGGAACCCTTCGTCATGGCTACTGGCTAGAGCCCAGGATAGAGGGGAAGTTTGTGTTGTGGCTCTCTGGAGGAATATCTCGCTACTGAGTCTTTCATAAGGAATTCTGGGCTTTTGAAAACACCTTTATCCACTACTGCTCATGTTAAGATGTAGTTGTTTCTCTCCGGCAGATCTAGAGACATTGTCTTCACTACGGTGCGATCCGAAAGCCTAGCTATCACCAAGGATAAGTTCTTCCTTAAGATTCTTTCCTTTCTTTATATTTTCCACAGATGTTTGTGAAGTTCCTTCCTTCTTTATCTGGGGAAACTTTCAGATGATCGTATGATTTGTCGGTTCTGATGACGTAAAACTATGTCTGTACCGTAGGCACAGCTCTGGGAACATCGATTTTTAATTTCCTATCCCTTCCTGCTCCTCTGTCCTTTGGGGAAGAGATGTATCTTGAGTCCTGACAACAATAGGCCCGAGGCAGAGACGCTAGCGATTCGTGGGTGAACGTTAGTGAGCTACTAACTGTTGCTCGCCAATCAATCCACGATCACATGATAACATAGACCCGAGCAGGTTACTGGACGATTGTTGGGTCTCTGAGGACGATCGTCAGCAGGTGTCAGAGATGCCATGGCTGTGGGAAGAGGAGGAATCCTCACGGGTGTGTTCTGCTCTGGGGAGTAACGTGTGTTGTCTCCTGGATGCCCATTAGGCTCTGCTTGTGTTTTTTTCCTTTTTTAACTATTGTTCGAAAGCTAAAGTTCTCAGCCAGGAAGTTAGCAGATATTTCGGTCATTGAACGGTATTCCCTTCCTGTCAAAGCAAAGCATCCAACAAAAACAGTTTAGTAAATTAGCTACATCATCGATAAGAGAGGGAGATAACACCATAATGATTAATCGCAGGGGAAGAATAGCTCTAGTATCTATATCTAGTGGGTACCAAGAGTATCTATATCTAGTGTCAAAATTTCTCTTATAACTACTGCGTTGAGTGGCTGCTGAAGTCTGACAACATGTTAGATCGTGGAACTACCACGAATTATCATAGTCTTGTGCTCCTCTTGTTCCATACAGATACTATATACATATACTTTGAACGTATTCAAGTTAGATTTGATAACAATTACACTTCATAGCATCTACGACAGTCATCGTGATCTCCCAGCTCAGTTTCGCCACATCAAAATATCTAACCATCAACACAGCACATCTGGGAGATCGATGCTCATGTATGTACCGAACAACCATCATATTTTCCATAACAACCGGTTAGCTGCCTAGCACGATCATTTCTCCTGTCACTCCCTCCTCCAGGCTTCCTGTCAACTGGGGACTCTGTGGTGCCCGGCAACATGGGTCTGAAGGACCAGACGCTGGCCCTCCGCTGGGTGCAGGACAACATCCTCGACTTCGGAGGTGACCCAGCCAAGGTGACCATCTTCGGTGAGAGCGCCGGGGGTGCTGCCGTCCATTTCCAGCTCCTGACGCCTATGGCTGCAGGTGAGTCAGGATGGGTCTACGTCTGTCCCAGACCTCTTCCTGCCACAGAGTTTATACAGATGTACGGAACTATCATTCCTTTACCTGTACCTTGTAAGTACCTAGTGTATCTATATCTAGTAGGCATCCAGAGTATCTATATTCAGTAGATACCTGGAATATCTATATCTAATGAGTGCCTAGAATATCTATATCTAGTGAATGCCTAGTGCATATATATCTAGTGAGTACCTCGTGTATCTATATCTAGTGAGTACCTTAAGTATCTATATTTAGTGCGTACCTATAGTATCTATATCTAGTGAGTACCTTAAGTATCTATATTTAGTGAGTACCAATAGTATCTATATCTAGTGAGTACCTTAAGTATCTATATTTAGTGCGTACCTATAGTATCTATATCTAGTGAGTACCTTAAGTATCTATATTTCGTGAGTACCAATAGTATCTATATCTAGGGAGTATCTTAAGTATCTATATTTAGTGAGTATCTAGTGTATCTATATCTAGTGAGTACCTTAAGTATCTATATCTAGTGAGTATCTAGTGTATCTATATCTAGTAAGTATTCAAGGTTGTCGGTCGTCCTGCATGATATTAGATGAGGGTTACTTTCCTTTGTTTGTTTGATTGTTTGTTACAGTTACCTTCAAAGAACGAAAAGAAGTCTTAAAGGTGATGAGGTTAGCAATAACCTTATCTACAGCTTCTCTGTACTTCATGTCTGTGTAGCTTGAGGGGCACTTGACGAGTAGCGTGAAGGCTACATCGTTAAATAGACATTGACGCTGATCAACGTAGTTTCAGTGTTTTATAGTGTTTACTGAAGGAATGATCAGGTCTATACTTTATCCCACAGAAGGTTGTAAGTCTACAAGACCCACTCATCTCGTACAGACAAGCAATGTAAGGCAGGTTTTCCACTTCTTCCATAAGACTTATATCATTTTTTTTTTTCACGTCTCATCTTTCTCCTCTTTAAGCCTTTTCATATTTCAGTCGTGGCACAGCCTCGATGGTGGACTTTCGTCCATGACGAAAGCCTCCAAAATTAATCAAAAGTTTTAATATGTTCTTCACTGAGTAATCGAATCACACTGACAACTTAAATCAACCTTTATTTTTCATTAGCCTAATGTTTGTGACTGAAATTCACTTATGATGAAGAGCCTTTGATCTAAAGGTCGTCCTTATCATTCGGCTCCACACCAGTCAGAAATTATAAACATATCAAGATTTCTCTTTCATGAAGGTTATGTTGAAACTCAAGTCACGGAGTGTTTTGCCCAAGGATCGACCAAACCTGAAGGTTCTTAAATATACTGATATTATGTTAGCTGAGACGTATATATATATATATATATATATATATATATATATATATATATATATATATATATATATATATATATATATATATATATATATATATATATATATATTCTTTCTTTCTTTCAAACTATTCGCCATTTCCCGCATTAGCGAGGTAGCGTTAAGAACAGATGACTGGGCCTTTGAGGGACTACCCTCACCTGGCCCAATTCTCTGTTCCTTCTTTTGGAAAATTAAAAAAAAAATGAGAGGGGAGGATTTCCAGCCCCCCGCTCCCTCCCCTTTTAGTCGCCTTCTACGACACGCAGGGAATACGTGTGAAGTATTCTTGCTCCCCTATCCCCAGGGATAGGTTAGGTTAGGTTAGGTTATATATATATATATATATATATATATATATATATATATATATATATATATATATATATATATATATATATATATATATATATATCATACAAAGCTCCATCAGCCAGGATCGAACCTGGCTATGTGTTCTGTTCGGAAACAACCGATAGACCCCGTTGCTCACCATAGTGAGACGAAGGGTATTCGAGTACTTAGTATTTCGAATAGTTGTTTCCTATTATACAGTCCCTTAGCCTAGATGTTAGCATGCCTGCCTCTTGCTCAAGGGGTCCCAGGTTCGATCCTGGCAGATGGAGCTTTGTATGTTCTATGAAGGTGCGCGTTCATATACACTTAATTCGTATTCATATAACTCCGCGTTGTACAGTCAGGTTCGGTAAAACGCTCTCAGCTGGCTATGTGTTCTGTTCGGAAACAACCGATAGACCCCGTTGCTCACCATAGTGAGACGAAGGGTATTCGAGTACTTAGTATTTCGAATAGTTGTTTCCTATTATACAGTCCCTTAGCCTAGCGGTTAGCATGTCTGCCTCTTGCACAAGGGGTACCAGGTTCGATCTTGGCTGATGGAGCTTTGTATGTTCTATGAAGGTGCGCGTTCATATACACTTAATTCGTATATATATATATATATATATATATATATATATATATATATATATATATATATATATATATATATATATATATATATATTTTGAAGGTTTGTCGAATGTGTTTGATGATAGAGTGGCAGATATAGGGTGTTTTGGTCGGGGTGGTGTGCAAAGTGAGAGGGTTAGGGAAAATGATTTGGTAAATAGAGAAGAGGTAGTAAAGGCTATACTGAAGATGAAAGCCGGCAAAGCAGCAGGTTTGGATGGTATTGCAGTGGAATTTATTAAAAAAGGGGGTGACTGTATTGTTGACTGGTTGGTAAGGTTATTTAATGTATGTATGATTCATGGTGAGGTGCCTAAGGATTGGCGGAATGCCTGCATAGTGCCATTGTACAAAGGCAAAGGGGATAAGAGTGAGTGCTTAAATTACAGAGGTATAAGTTTCTTGAGTATTCCTGGTAAATTATATGGGAGGGTATTGATTGAGAGGGTGAAGGCATGTACAGAGCATCAGATTGGGGAGGAGCAGTGTGGTTTCAGAAGTGGTAGAGGATGTGTGGATCAGGTGTTTGCTTTGAGGAATGTATGTGAGAAATACTTAGAAAAGCTAATGGATTTCTATGTAGCATTTATGGATCTGGAGAAGGCATATGATAGAGTTGATAGAGATGCTCTGTGGAAGGTATTAAGAATATATGGTGTGGGAGGCAAGTTGTTAGAAGCAGTGAAAAGTTTTTATCGAGGATGTAAGGCATGTATACGTGTAGGAAGAGAGGAAAATGATTGGTTCTCAGTGAATGTAGGTTTGCGGCAGGGGTGTATATTGTCTCCATGGTTGTTTAATTTGTTTATGGATGGGGTTGTTAGGGAGGTGAATGCAAGAGTTTTGGAAAGAGGGGCAAGCATGCAGTCTGTTGTAGATGAGAGAGCTTGGGAAGTGAGTCAGTTGTCGTTTGCTGATGATACAGTGCTGGTGGTTGATTCATGTGAGAAACTGCAGGAGCTGGTGACTGAGTTTGGTAAAGTGTGTGAAAGAAGAAAGTTAAGTGTAAATGTGAATAAGAGCAAGGTTATTAGGTACAGTAGGGTTGAGGGTCAAGTCAATTGGGAGGTGAGTTTGAATGGAGAAAAACTGGAGGAAGTGAAGTGTTTTAGATATCTGGGAGTGGATCTGGCAGCGGATGGAACCATGGAAGCGGAAGTGGATCATAGGGTGGGGGAGGGGGCGAAAATTCTGGGAGCCTTGAAGAATGTGTGGAAGTCGAGAACATTATCTCGGAAAGCAAAAATGGGTATGTTTGAAGGAATAGTGGTTCCAACAATGTTGTATGGTTGCAAGGCGTGGGCTATGGATAGAGTTGTGCGCAGGAGGATGGATGTGCTGGAAATGAGATGTTTGAGGACAATGTGTGGTGTGAGGTGGTTTGATCGAGTAAGTGACGTAAGGGTAAGAGAGATGTGTGGAAATAAAAAGAGCGTGGTTGAGAGAGCAGAAGAGGGTGTTTTGAAATGGTTTGGGCACATGGAGACAATGAGTGAGGAAAGATTGACCAAGAGGATATATGTGTCGGAGGTGGAGGGAACGAGGAGAAGAGGGAGACCAAATTGGAGGTGGAAAAATGTAGTGAAAAAGATTTTGTGTGATCGGGGCCTGAACATGCAGGAGGGTGAAAGAAGGGCAAGGAATAGAGTGAATTGGAGCGATGTGGTATACCGGGGTTGACGTGCTGTCAGTGGATTGAATCAGGGCATGTGAAGCGTCTGGGGTAAACCATGGAAAGCTGTGTAGGTATGTATATTTGCGTGTGTGGACGTATGTATATACATGTGTATGGGGGTGGGTTGGGCCATTTCTTTCGTCTGTTTCCTTGCGCTACCTCGCAAACGCGGGAGACAGCGACAAAGCAAAAAAAAAAAAAATATATATATATATATATATATATATATATATATATATATATATATATATATATATATATATAAATATATATATATACCGCCACACATGAAATACCGCCCCCCCCCAACTTCCCCTAACCCCCCTAACCCCCCCCACACACACACATAGACAACCCACCCCCACCCCTGCGCGCTCAAGAGGTAGCGCTAGGAAAAGACAATGAAGGTCATATTCATTCACACTCAGTTTCTAGCTTTCATGTGTAATTCAGAATAACCACAACTCCCTTACCACATCTATGCCCCACAAACTTTCCATGGTTTACCACAGACGCTTCACATGCCCTAGTTCCATCTATTGAGAGCACGTCGACCCCGGTATACCACATCGTTCCAATTCACCTTATTCTTTGCACGCCTTTCATCCTCCTGTATGTTCAGGCCGAAATCGCTCAAAATCTTTTCCACTCCATCCTTCCACCTCCAATTTGGTCTCCCACTTCTCGTTTCCTCCACCTCTGACACATTCTCTTTGTCAAACTCTCCTCACTCATTCTCTCCCTGTGACCAAACCATTTCAATACATCATCTACTCTCTCAATCACACTATTTATTACCACACATATTGTCCTCAAACATTTCATTTCCAACATATCCACCCTCCTCCGCACAATCCTATCTATAGCCCACGTCTCGCAACCATATAGCATTGTTGGAACCATTATTCCTTCAAATATACCCATTTTTACTCTCCGAGAGAACGTTCTCGCCTTCCACACATTCTTCAACTCTCCCAGAACTTTCGTCCCCTCCCCCACCCTGTGACTCACTTAGGCTTTCATGGTTCCATCCACTGCTAAATCTACTCTCAGATATCTAAAAACGCTTCACTTCTTCCAGTTTTTCTCCAATCAAACTTTCCTCCCAATTAACTTGTCCCTCAACCCTACAGAACCTAATAACCTTGCTCTTATCCACATTTTCTCTCAGCTTTCTTCTTTCACCAGAATCAGCCACCAGCGCTGTATCATCAGCGGACAACAAATGACTCACTTCCCAAGCCCTCTCATCCAGTGCATACTTGCCCCTCTCTCCAAAACTCTTGCATTCACCTCCCTAACAACCTCATCCATAAACAAATTAAACAACCATGGAGATATCACGCACACCTGCCGCAAACCGACATTCACTGAGAACCAATCACTTTCCTCTCTTCCTACACGTACACATGCCTTACGCCCTCGATAAAAGCTTTTCACTGCTTCTAGCAACTTACCTCCCACACAATATATTCATAATACTTTCCACAGAGCACCCTCTATCAATTCTATCATATGCCTTCTCAGATTCATAAATGCTGCATACAAATCCATTTGTTTTTCTAAGTATTTCTCACATACATGCTTCAGAGCAAATACCTATTCCACACATCCTCTACTACTTTTGAAATAACACTGCTCTTCCCCAATCTGATACATTGTACATACCTTCACCCTCTCAATCTATACTCTCCCATATAGTTTCCCAGGAATACTCAACAAACTTATACCTCTGTAATTTGAACACTCACCTTTATCCCCCTTGCCTTTGTACAATGGTACTATGCATGCATTCCGCCAATCCTCAGGCACTTCACCATAAACCATACATACACTGGATATCCTCACCAACCAGTCAACAACGGTCACCCCCTTTTTCGATAAATTCCACTGCAATACTATCCAAACCCGCCGCCTTGCCGGCTTTCATCTTCCGCAAAGCTTTCACTACCATTTCTCTGTTTACCAAACTTTTCTCCCTGACCCTTTCACGTCACACACCACCTCGACCAAAACATCCTATATCTGCCACTCTATTATCAAACACATTCAAAATACTTACTCCATCTCTTTCTCATATCACCACTACTTGTTATTACCTCCCCATTAGCACCCTTCACCGATGTTCCCATTTGTTCTGTTGTCTTATGCACTTTATTTACCTCCTTCGAAAACATCTTTTATTCTCCCTAAAATTCAATGATACTCTCTCGCCCCAACTCTCATTTGCCCTCTTTTTCACCTCTTGCTCCTTTCTCTTGACCTCCTGCCTTTTTCTTTTATAAATCTCTCAGCCATTTGCACTATTTCCCTGCAAAAATCTTCCGAATGCCTCTCTCTTCTCTTTCACTAATAATATTTCTTCTTCATCCCACCACTCACTACCCTTTCTAATCTGCCCACCTCCCAAGCTTCTCATGCCGCAAGCATCTTATGTGCAAGCCATCATTGCTTCCCTAAATGCATCTCATTCCTCCCCCACTCCCCTTACGTCCTTTGCTCTCACCTTTTTCCATTTTGCACTCAGTCTCTCCTGGTACTTCCTCACACAAGTCTCCTTCCCAAGCTCACTAAATCTCACCACCCTCTTCACCCCAACATTCTCTCTTCTTTTCTATTAACCTCTATAAATCTTCACTTTCGCCTCCACAAGATAATGATCAGACATCCCTCCAGCTGCACCTCTCAGCACATTAACATCTAAATGTCTCTCTTTCACGCGCCTATCAATTAACACGTAATCCAATAACGCTCTCTGGCAATCTCTCCTACTTACGTACGTACACCTATGTAAATCTCTCTTTTTAAAACAGGTACTCCCAATCACTAGTCCTTTTTGAGCACACAAATCTACAAACTCTTCACCATTTCCATTTAAAGCACTATACACCACATGCACACCAATTATTCCCTCAACTACCGCATTATTCACCCTTGCATTTAAATCACCCATCACTATAACCTGATCTCGTGCATCAAAACTGCTAGCACACTCACTCAGCTGCTCCCAAATCACTTGCCTCTCATGATCTTTTCTTCTTATGCCCAGGTGCATAGGCCCCAATAATCACCAGTCTCTCTCCATCCACTTTCAGTTTTACCCATATCAATCTAGACTTTACTTTCTTACACTCTATCACATACTCACACAACTCCTGTTTGAGGAGTAGTGCTGCTCCTTCATTTGCTCTTGTCCTCTCACCAACCCCTGACTTTACTCCCCAAACATTCCTAAACCACTCTTCCCCTTTACCCTTGAGCTTCGTTTTACTTAGAGCCAAAACATCCAGGATCCTTTCCTCAAACATGATCTTTCTTCTTATGCCCAGGTGCATAGGCCCCAATAATCACCAATCTCTCTCCATCCACTTTCAGTTTTACCCATATCAATCTAGACTTTACTTTCTTATACTCTATCACATACTCACACAACTCCTGTTTGAGGAGTAGTGCTGCTCCTTCATTTGCTCTTGTCCTCTCACCAACCCCTGACTTTACTCCCCAAACATTCCTAAACCACTCTTCCCCTTTACCCTTGAGCTTCGTTTTACTTAGAGTCAAAACATCCAGGATCCTTTCCTCAAACATACTACCTATCTCTCCTTTTTTCTCATCTTGGTTACATCCACACACATTTAGACACTCCAATCTGAGCATTCGAGGAGGATAAGCACTCCCCGCGTGACTCCTTCTTCTGTTTCCCCTTTTAGAAAGTTAAAATACAAGGAGGGGAGGGTTTCTAGACCCCGCTCCCGTCCCCTTTAGTCGCCTTCTACGACACGTGAGGAATGGGTGGGAAGTATTCTTCTCTTGGTAATTCTCTTGGTAATAGTTAGAGTTAATAATTGAGATGGCGTTACTCCTGTCAATACAATGATCATAGTTTTTAACATGATTAAACGAGGCATTTGATTCTTGTCCCGTTCTTGTACTATATTTATGTTGCTTAAGTCTAACAGAAAGATCCTTACCAGTCGGACCAACATATAATTTATCACAGTTTCCACAAGGCACTTTATAAGTTAAAGTACCCTAGAACTTTCATTGATAAATCCCTTAAGTTAGCAAAGAAATCATTTTATAAAGTTGAGCCCAAACCTCCCATTGACACCAAGAATCTTTTAGTTCCCCCTTTTGATAATAATTTCACTTTGCTTCACATGTTGCTTAAATCCTTTAATGTAAATGTTGCCTTTAGCAACAATAATACTATAAAGAATATCTTAATCAGGAATTCACCAGAAAATTCTCTTGGTTGCATCTATAAAGTGCCTTGTGGAAACTGTGATAAATTTTATGTTGGTCAGAATGGTAAGGATCTTTCTGTTAGACTTAAGCAACATAAATATAGTATAAAAACGGGACAAGAATCAAATGCCTTGTTTGATCATGTTAAAAACTATGATCATTGTATTGACTGGAGTAACGCCATCTCAGTTATTAACTCTAACTCTATTACCAAGAGAAATATCATTGAATCTTCTATTAATAAATACACAAAGAATTATAATCTTAATATTAGTGATGGTCTGTGCAAATTAGATAACTTTATTGTTGATAAGATTTGTAAAATGATAAGTTTATGAACGCTCGTTGTATGTTTTGGACAATCACATGTTTATCAAATGGCGTCCTAGCTTCGTCTCTTCCATGTATATCAACTGACTGTTATGTTTCTTGTGTCTCCCCTGATGATGTGATTATTACACGAAAGTGCACTTGGGAAATTTTCGTGTTTCATTTTCCCCATGGACTCGTAGGAATGTCTTGATCACGCGCAAAAATGTGATCCTTTCCAACATATATATATATATATATATATATATATATATATATATATATATATATATATATATATATATATATATATATATATATATATATTTTTTTTTTTTTTTTTTTTGTCGCTGTCTCCCGCGTTTGCGAGATAGTGCAAGGAAACGGACGAAAGAAATGGCCCAACCCACCCCAATACACATATATATACATACACGTCCACACACGCAAATATACATACCTATACATCTCAATATACACATATATATACACACACAGACACATACATATATACCCATGCACACAATTCACACTGTCTGCCTTTATTCATTCCCATCGCCACCCCATAACACATGGAATACCATCCCCCTCCCCCCTCATGTGTGCGGGGTAGCGCTAGGAAAAGACAACAAAGGCCTCATTCGTTCACACTCAGTCTCTAGCTGTCATGCAATAATGCATGAAACCACAGCTCCCTTTCCACATCCAGGCCCCACACAGCTTTCCATGGTTTACCCCAGACGCTTCACATGCCCTGATTCAATCCTCTGACAGCACGTCAACCCCGGTATACCACATCGATCCAATTCACTCTGTTTCTTGCCCGCCTTTTACCCTCCTGCATGTTCAGGCCCCGATCACACAAAATCTTTTTCACTACATCTTTCCACCTCCAATTTGGTCTCCCTCTTCTCCTCGTTCCCTCCACCTCCGACACATATATCCTCTTGGTCAATCTTTCCTCACTCATTCTCTCCATGTGCCCAAACCATTTCAAAACACCCTCTTCTGCTCTCTCAACCACGCTCTTTTTATTTCCACACATCTCTCTTACCCTTACGTTACTTACTCGATCAAACCACCTCACACCACACATTGTCCTCAAACATCTCATTTCCAGCACATCCACCCTCCTGCGCGCAACTCTATCCATAGCCCACGCCTCGCAACCATACAACATTGTTGGAACCACTATTCCTTCAAACATACCCATTTTTGCTTTCCGAGATAATGTTCTCGACTTCCACACATTCTTCATGGCTCCCAGATTTTCGCCCCCTCTCCCCACCCTATGATCCACTTCCGCTTCCATGGTTCCATCCGCTGCCAGATCCACTCCCAGATATCTAAAACACTTCACTTCCTCCAGTTTTTCTCCATTCAAACTCACCTCCCAATTGACTTGACCCTCAACCCTACTGTACCTAATAACCTTGCTCTTATTCACATTTACTCTTAACTTTCTTCTTTCACACACTTTACCAAACTCAGTCACCAGCTTCTGCAGTTTCTCACATGAATCAGCCACCAGCGCTGTATCATCAGCGAACAACAACTGATTCACTTCCCAAGCTCTCTCATCACAACAGACTTCATTCTTACCCCTCTTTCCAAAACTCTTGCATTCACCTCCCTAACAACCCCATCCATAAACAAATTAAACAATCATGGAGACATCACACACCCCTGCCGCAAACCTACATTCACTGAGAACCAATCACTTTCCTCTCTTCCTACACGTACACATGACTTACATCCTCGATAAAAACTTTTCACTGCTTCTAACAACTTGCCACCCACACCATATATTCTTAATACCTTCCACAGAACATCTCTATCAACTCTATCATATGCCTTCTCCAGATCCATAAATGCTACATACAAATCCATTTGCTTTTCTAAGTGTTTCTCACATACATTCTTCAAAGCAAACACCTGATCCACACATCCTCTACCACTTCTGAAACCAAACTGCTCTTCCCCAATCTGATGCTCTGTACATGCCTTCACCCTTTCAATCAATACCCTCCCATATAATTTACCAGGAATACTCAACAAACTTATACCTCTGTAATTTGAGCACTCACTCTTATCCCTTTTGCCTTTGTAGAATGGCACTATGCACGCATTCCGCCAATCCTCAGGCACCTCACCATGAGTCATACATACATTAAATAACCTTACCAACCAGTCAACAATACAGTCACCCCCTTTTTTGATAAATTCCACTGCAATACGATCCAAACCTGCTGCCTTGCCGGCTTTCATCTTCCGCAAAGCTTTTACTACCTCTTCTCTGTTTACCAAATCATTTTCCCCAACCCTCTCACTTTGCACACCACCTCGACCAAGACACCCTATATCTGCCACTCTATCATCAAACACATTCAACAAACCTTCAAAATACTCACTCCATCTCCTTCTCACATTACCACTACTTGTTATCACCTCCCCATTAGCGCCCTTCACTGAAGTTCCCATTTGTTCCCTTGTCTTAAAGCGCACTTTATTTACCTCCTTCCAGAACATCTTTTTATTCTCCCTAAAATTTAATGATACTCTCTCACCCCAACTCTCATTTGCCCTCTTTTTCAGCTCTTGCACCTTTCACTTGACCTCCTGTCTCTTTCTTTTATACGTCTCCCACTCAATTGCATTTTTTCCCTGCAAAAATCGTCCAAATGCCTCTCCCTTCTCTTTCACTAATAATCTTACTTCTTCATCCCACCACTCACTACCCTTTCTAATCAACCCACCTCCCACGCTTCTCATGCCACAAGCATCTTTTGCGCAATCCATCACTGATTCCCTAAATACATCCCATTCCTCCCCACTTCCCTTACTTCCATTGTTCCCACCTTTTTCCATTCTGTACTCAGTCTCTCCTGGAACTTCCTCACACAAGTCTCCTTCCCAAGCTCACTTACTCTCACCACCCTCTTCACCCCAACATTCACTCTTCTTTTCTGAAAACCCATACAATCTTCGCCTTAGCCTCCACAAGATAATGATCAGACATCCCTCCAGTTGCACCTCTCAGCACATTTACATCTAAAAGTCTCTCTTTCGCGCGCCTGTCAATTAACACGTAATCCAATAACGCTCTCTGGCCATCTCTCATACTTACACACGTATACTTATGTATATCTCGCTTTTTATGCCAGGTATTCTCAATCACCAGTCCTTTTTCAGCACATAAATCTACAAGCTCTTCACCATTTCCATTTACAGCACCCCATGTATACCAATTATTCCCTCAACTGCCACATTACTCACCTTTGCATTCAAATCTCCCATCACTATAACCCGGTCGCTTGCATCAAAACCACTAACACACTTATTCAGCTGCTCCCAAAACACTTGCCTCTCATGATCTTTCTTCTCATGCCCAAGTGCATATGCACCAATAATCACCCATCTATCTCCATCAACTTTCAGTTTTACCCATATTAATCGAGAATTTACTTTCTTACATTCTATCACATACTCCCACAACTCCTGTTTCAGGAGTACTGCTACTCCTTCCCTTGCTCTTGTCCTCTCACTAGCCCCTGACTTTACTCCCAAGACATTTCCAAACCACTCTTCCCCTTTACCCTTGAGCTTCGTTTCACTCAGCGCCAAAACATCCAGGTTCCTTTCCTCAAACATACTACCTATCTCTCCTTTTTTCACATCTTGGTTACATCCACACACATTTAGACACCCCAACCCGAGTCTACGAGGAGGATGAGCACTCCCCGCGTGACTCCTGTTTCCCATTTTTTAGAAAGTTAAAAATACAAGGAGGGGAGGATTTCTCGCCCCCTGCTCCCGTCCCCTCTAGTCGCCTTCTACGACACGTGTGTATATATATGTATATATATATATATATATATATATATATATATATATATATATATATATATATATATATATATATATATATTATATATATATATATACATTTATTTATTAATTTATTTTGTTTTGTCGCTGTCTCCCGCGTTAGCGAGGAAGCGCAAGGAAACAGACGAAAGAATGGCCCAACCCGCCCACACACACATGTATATACATACACGTCCACACACGCAAATATACATACCGATACATCTCAACGTATACATATATATACACACACACGCATATACATATATACACATGCACATAATTCATACTGTCTGCCCTTATTCATTCCCGTCGCCTCCCCGCCACACATGAAATAACAACCCCCTCCCCCAAATGTGCGCAAGGTAGCGCTGTAAAAAGACTTTGTGACATCAAAAATACAGTAATCTAAGTAATGATGATATTAATATCTGTAAGGGTGTATGCCAGCTTGTCAAAACCAGTGGAAGCTAATTGCCCTAAAAGAATCATAAGAGCTATTAACACCTTAAAAAAAGACAACGATATACATATTACTAAAGCAGATGAGGCTAACACTGTTGTGATTTTAGACAAAAGTAACTATTTATCTAAAATGAATGATCTTCTAAATGATAACACAACATATTCTAAACTTAGTAAAAATCCCTTAGAAGCAGTTAATTCTTATTTCAATAAAGAAATGAAGTTGTTGTTGAAAGGTAATATTTCTCTTACCAAACGTTTGTCATCTTTGTCCCCTTCATCGCCATATATGTATGGACTTATCAAAACACATAAACAGAATATTCCAGCAAGACCTATAGTGAGTTCAGTAGGCTCCATCACATATAAATTGTCAAAATGGTTAGTTTCTTTATCAAGCCCTTTAGTAGGTAAGGTATCAAATTCTAATATCATGAACAATGTAGATTTCGTCAAGAAGACAAACAATATCAATGTTAATTTTGATTTCAAACTAGTTAGCTTTGATGTTTCCTCACTTTTCACTAAAGTTCCAGTTGATGACCTTTTAGAATATTCATTTGATGTCTTGGATGATATTCATTTACCTGTTTCAAAGTCTAGCTTCATTGAACTGATAAAATTGTGTATAAAAGACTGTGTATTTCAATTTAATGGAGATTATTATGCTCAAAAATTTGGTATGGCAATGGGTAACCCTCTTTCACCTGTACTTAGTAATCTTTATATGGAATTTTTTGAAACGAAATTACTAAAGGATATCTTATCTTCTAATGCAATTTGGTTTAGTTATGTAGATGATGTTCTTTGTGTTTGGCCAACAAATGAAAATTTACAAATATTTCTCCCCTTACTTAACAATTTAGTACCTTCCATCAAATTTACTGTAGAAAATGAAAATAATGATATGTTACCATTTTTAGATTGCATGATCCATAGACAAGGAAACAAGTTTAAGTTTAGCATATACAGAAAACCCACCAATGTATGCTCATATATCCATTATTACTCATCTCAACATGACAGAGTTAAATTATCATCATTTCAATCTATGTTCCTTAGGGCATTACGTATTTGCAGTCCAGAGTTTATTGATGATGAGTTTGAGAAGATATATTCTATTGGATCTAAGTTAAAGTACCCTAGATCTTTCATTGATAAATCCCTTAAGTTAGCAAAGAAATCATTTTATAGAGTTGAGCCCAAACCTCCCATTGACACCAAGAATCTTTTAGTTTTCCCTTTTAATAATAATTTCACTTTGCTTCCCATGTTGCTTAAATCCTTTAATGTAAATGTTGCCTTTAGCAACAATAACACTATAAAGAATATCTTAATCAGGAATTCACCAGAAAATTCTCTTGGTTGCATCAATAAAGTGCCTTGTGGAAACTGTGGTAAATTTTATGTTGGTCAGACTGGTAAGGATCTTTCTGTTAGACTTTAGCAACATAAATATAGTATAAGAACGGGACAAGAATCAAATTCCTTGTTTAATCATGTTAAAAACTATGATCATTGTATTACCAAGAGAAATATCATTGAATCTTCTATTATCAAATGCACAAAGAATTATAATCCTAATATTAGTGATGGTTTATACAAATTAGATAACTTTATTGTTGATAAGATTTGTAAAATGATAAGTTTATGAACGCTCGTTGTATGTTTTGGACAAACACATGTTTACCAAATGGCGTCTTAGCATAGTCTCTTCGATGTATGTCAACTGACTGTTATATTTCTCTCTTGTGTCTCCCCTGATGATGTGATTATTACACGAAAGTGCACTTGGGAACTTTTCGTGTTTCATTTTCCCTGTGGACTCATAGGAATATCTTGATCACGCGCAAAATTGTGATCCTTTCCAATATATATATATATATATATATATATATATATATATATATATATATATATATATATATATATATATATATATATATATATATATATATATATATACGCCTATAAACGCAAATATACATGCATACACATTTGCATATTCATACTTGCTGCCTTCATCCATTATGTCGCCACCCCGCCACACATGAAATAGCATCCCCCACCCTTCCAGCGGGGTAGCGCCAGGAAAAGATATGGCCACATTCGTTCACACGCAGTCTCTCGCTGTCATGTGTAATGCACCGAAATCACGGTTCCTTTTCCACATCCATGCCCCGCAAACCTTTCCATGGTGTACCCCAGACTCTTCACATGCCATGCTTCAATCCAATGAGAGCGCGTCCACCCCGGTATACCACATCGTTCCAATTCACTCTACTCCTTGCACGCCTTTTACCATTCTGTATGTTCAGGCCCCGATCGCTCAAAATCTTTTTCACCCCATCCTTCCACCTCCAATTTGGTCTCCCACTTCTCCTTGTTCCCTTATCCTGTCAATCTTTCCTCACTGATTCTCTCCATGTGCCCAAACCATTTCGACACACCCTCTTCTGCTCTCTCAGTCGCACTCGGTTTGCGGCAGGGGTGTGTATGTCTCCATGGCTGTTTAATTTGTTTATGGATGGGGTGGTTAGGGAGGTGAATGTAAGTGTTTTGGAGAGAGGGGAAGTACGTAGTCTGTTGTTGATGAAAGTGTTTGGGAAGTGAGTCATTTGGTGTTCGCTAATGATACATTGCTGTTGGCTGATTTGGGCGAGAAGCTCTGAAGATTAGTGACTGAGTTTGGTAAAGAGTGTGAAAGAAGAAAGTTGAGAGTAAATGTGAATGTGAGCAAAGTTATTAGGTTCAGTAGGTCTGAGGGACAAGGTAATTGGGAGGTAAGTTTGAATGTAGAAAAACAGGACTAAGTGAAGTGTTTTAGATCCTTGGAGTGGACTTAGTAGCGGATGGAACCATGGAAGCTGAAGTGAGTTACAGGGTGGGGATGGGAACGAAGGTTCTGGGAGTGTTGAAGAATGTGTGGAAGGCGAGAACGTTATCTCGAAGAGCAAAAATGGGTATATTTGAAGGAATAGTGGTTCCAACGATATTATATGGTTAGAAGGCATGAGCTATAGATAGGGTTGTGCGGAGGAAGGATGGATGTGTTGGAAATGAAATGTTTGAGGACAATATGTGGTGTGTGATGTTTTGATCGAATAAGTAATGAAAGGGTATGAGATATGTGTGTTAATAAAAAAAAAAAGCGTGGTTGAGAGAGCAGGAGAGGGTGTGTTGAAATGGTTTGGACACATTGAGAGAATGAATGAGGAAAGATTGACAAAGAGGATATATGTGTAAGAGGTGCAGGGAAGAAGGAGAAGCGGGAGACCAGATTGGAGGTGTAAGGATGGAGTGAAAAAGGTTTTGAGGGATCGGGGCCTGAAGATACAGGAGGGTAAAAGGCGTGCAAGGAATAAAGTGAAGTGGAACGATGTGATATACCGGAGTCGACGTGCTGTCACTGGATTGAACCAGGGCATGTGAAACGTCTGGTGTAAACCATGGAAAGTTTTGTGGGGCCTGGATGTGGAAAGACAGCTGTGGTTTTACTGCATTTCACATGACAGCTAGAGACTGAGTGGGAACGAATGTGGTCTTCTTTGTGTTTCCTGGCGCTACCTCGCTTTGGTGGTGGGGGGTGGAGGGGATCTATTTCGTGAGTTGAGGGATGGCGACAGGAATGGATGAAGGCCGCAAGAATATGTACATGTGTATATATCATACCAACCTCCAACAGCCAGGATGGAACCCGGAACCCCTGTGCAACAGGCGGGAGCCCTACCGCTAGGATATGATCGCCCTTAATAGGGAAATGACTATTCGAAGACTTTGTACTCGAATACCCTTCATGTTGGTGAGCAACGGGGTCTACACCGGTCATTTCCCATCAGTCTCACACAGCCAGCAGATAGCATTTTACCGAACCTAACTGTACAACGCAGAGGTATATGAATACGAACATAGTGCATATGAACGCGCACTTCATAGAACATACCCACCTCCAGCAGCAAGGATCCAACCACTACATATTCTTTAATGCACCCCTACATATTCTAATGTACTACGACATATTCTCTAGTGCTCCATAACATATTCGCTAATGCACCACAGCATATTCTTTAATGCATCACAATATATTCTCTAACGCACTACAACATATTCTCTAATGCACCCCTACATATTCTCTAATGCATCCCTACATTTTCTCTAATGCACGCCTACATATTCTCTAATGCACAACATCATAGTCTCTAATGCACTCTTACATATTCTCTAATGCACTAAAACATATTCTATAATGCACCCCTACATATTCTCTAATGCATCCCTATATATTCTCTAATGCACTCCTACATATTCTCTAACGCATCCCTACATATTCTCTAATTTACTCCTACATACTCTCTAATGCACCACCACATAGTCTCTAATGCACCCCTACATATTCTCTAATGCACTGAAACATATTCTCTAATATATCCGTACATATTCTCTAATGTACCCCTACATATTCTCCAATGCACTCCTACATATTCTATAATGCACCCCTACATATTCTCCAATGCATCCATACATATTCTCTAATGCACTCCTACATGTTCTCTAATGCATCCATACATATTCTCTAATGCACTCCAACATGTTCTCTAATGCATCCATACATATTCTCTAATGCACTCCTACATGTTCTCTAATGCACCCCAACATGTTCTCCACTCAGTATTTTACCCATCACTACTCTCGCCTCCCTCTTCTTCACCTGGTAACATTCACTTTATAGCTCCAGGTTTCACATTGTTCTCATGCTCCCTCCTGCCCCAGCCGTGAAGGGAGACCCTCCAGGTATTCTGAAGCCATGTGATATATTCTACACATTATACTGTGTGTCTTTTCCTCAGTCTTACCTGAGCAGACATTACTGACACTCACGCCGTCAGGAACACAAATGTGACGGATTGTTTTCGTTGCCTCCTGGTGTAATCTCATCTGCCCTCATTCCTCTCCATATCTAATGCTTCCATTTTGTCTTGTACACAGACGTCTCCCATGTAGGGTCACATTATCCTCACTCATACATACACTGGAGCGATACTGATGCAAAACCCTCCCGCTCGTTCCTGTCTGTCATCATCAAGTGGTGTCTTGTCTTAGCTTCCTCAGAAATAGTGTTCAGTTGAGGACCCCCGAGTGTGATAACGCCTCTTATACCTTCCTCTTGCAGGGCTGTTCAGGCGGGCCATCCTGCAGTCGGGGGCGGCCTTGTGCGCGTGGGCTCTGAGGGAGGACCATAGACGGGTGGCCATCACGCTCGGCCACCATTTCAACTGCCTTCCTGTGGGCGACTGGCCAGAAGAAGCCCTGGACAGCACTCAGCTCCTCGCCTGCCTCCAGCAGGTTCCCGTTAAAGATCTTTTTCTTGTGCCTACGTCATTTTATGTGAGTATGAAACACCCTCGTCTGGCTCGCGTAAGTGACTAGCATGATTCAGTGACAGCCTCCGTGATGTAGGATTCGTTTAGCGTTTTGATCAAAATCATGAACTTAGAATCTGATAAGGTTTGCTTGTATGACTTATAACAGCCGTGTTTTGAAGACTGGCAAAGCTGACTACCAGATTTTAGTACCAAACAGCAAGAAAGTTAGCTTTTTTGGTAGGGGGAAGACCAAATTGAAGGTGGAAGGATGGAGTGAAAAAGATTTTGAGCGATCGGGGCTCGAACATACAGGAAGGTGAGAGGCGTGTAAAGAATAGAGCGAATTGGAACTATGTGGTATACCGGGGTCGACGTGCTGTCAATGGACTAAATCAGGGCATGTGAAGCGTCTGGGGTAAACCATGAAAGGTCTCTGGGGCCTAGATGGGGATAGGGAGCTGTGATTTCAGCGCATTGCACATTACAGCTAGAGACCGATTGTGAACGAATGTCACCTTTTTTCTGTTTTCCTGACGCTATCTCGCTGAAGGGGCAAATTGCGATTAAGTATAATAATAGACAAATAGATAGATAAATGAATAAATGAATAGAGAAATATATATATATATATATATATATATATATATATATATATATATATATATATATATATATATATATATATATATATACATATATATATATATATATATATATATATATATATATATATATATATATATATATATATATATATATATATATATATATATATATATATATATATATATATATATATATATATATATATATATATATATATATATATATATATATATATATATATATACATATATTAGAATGGATCACAATTTTGCGCGTGATCAAGTATATTCCTAAGAGTCCACGGAAAAATTGAAACACGATAAGTTCCCAAGTGCACTTTCGTGTAATAATCACATCATCGGGGAGACACAAGAGAGAAATATAACAGTCAGTTGATATGCAAAGAAGAGACGAAACTAGGACGCCATTTGGTAAACATGCGATTGTCCAAGACAGACAACGAGCGGTCATAACCTTATCATTTTTCAAATTCTATCAACAATAAAGTTATCTAATTTGTATAGACCATCACTAATATTAAGATTATAAATCTTTGTGTATTTGATAACAGAAGATTCAATGAAATTTCTCGTGTTAATAGAGTTTGAGTTAATAACTGAGATGGCATTACTCCAGTCAATACAATGATCGTAGTTTTTAACGTGATTAAACAAGGCATTTGATTCTTGTCCTGTTCTTATACTATATTTATGTTGCTTAAGTCTAACAGAAAGGTCCATACCAGTCTGCCTAACTGGTATGTGACTGGTTCTCAGGGAATGTCGGTTTGCGGCAGGGGTGCGTGATGTCTCCATGGTTGTTTAATTTGTTAATGGATGGAGTTGTTAGGAAGGTGAATACAACTGTTTTGGAGAGAGGGGCAAGTATGCAGTCTGTTGTGGATGAGAGGGCTTGGGAAGTGAGTCAGTTGTTCGCTGATGATACAGCACTGGTGGGCGACTCGGGTGAGAAACTACAGAAGCAGGTGATTGAGTTTAGTCAAGTGTGTGTAAGAAGAAAGCTGAGAGTAAATGTGAATAAGAGCAAGGTTATTAGGTACAGTAGGGTTGAGGGAAAACTCAATTGGGAGGTAAGTTTGAATGGAGAAAAACGGGACGAAGTGAAGTGCTTTAGATATCTGGGAGTGGATTTGGCAGTGAATGGATATATATATATATATATATATATATATATATATATATATATATATATATATATATATATATATATATATATATATATATATATATATATATTATCTATTTATTATACTTTGTCTCCCGCGTTAGCGAGGTAGCGCAAGGAAACAGACGAAAGAATGGCCCAACCCATCCACATACACATGTATATACATACACGTCCACACGCGCACATATACATACCTATACACCTCAACGTATACATATTTGTATACACACATAGACACAATCATATATACACATGTACATAATTCATACTGTCTGCCCTTATTCATTCTCGTCGCCACCCCGCCACACATGTAATGACAACCCCACTCCCCCCGCATGTGCTCGATGTATCGCTAGGAAAAGACAACAAAGGCCACATTCATTCACACTCAGTCTCTAACTGTAATGTATAATGCACCGAAACCACAGCTCCCTTTCCACATCCAGGGCCCACAAAACTTTCCATGGTTTAAACCAGACGCTTCACATGCCCTGGTTCAATCCACTGACAGCACGTCGATCCCGGTATACCACATCGTTCCAATTCACTGTATTCCTTGCACGCCTTTCACCCTCCTGCATGTTCAGGCCCCGATCACTCAAAATCTTTTTCACTCCATATTTCCGCCTCCAATTAGGTCTCCCAGTTTTCCTCGTTCCCTCCACCTCTGACAAATATATCCTCTTTGTTAATCTTTCCTCACTCATTCTCTCCATGTGACCAAACCATTTCAAAACACCCTCTTCTATTTCTTCAACCACACTCTTTTTATTATCACACATATCTCTTACCCTTTCATTACTTACTCGATCACACCACCTCACACCACATATTGTCCTCAAACATCTCATTTCCAGCACATCCACCCTCCTGCGCACAACTCTATCTATAGCCGACGCCTCGCAACCATATAACATTGCTGGAACCACTGTTCCTTCAAACATACTATTTTTTCTTTCCAAGATAACGTTCTCGACTTCCACACATTTTTCAACGCTCCCAGAACTTTCACCCCCTCCCCACCCTATGATTCACCCCCGCTTCCATGGTTCCATCTGCTGCCAAATCCACTCCCAGATATCTAAAACACTTCACTTCCTCCAGTTTTTCTCCATTCAAACTTACCTCCCAATTGACTTGACCCTCAACCCTGTTGTACCTAATAACCTTGCTCTTATTCACATTTACTCTCAGCTTTCTTCTTTCACACACTTTACCAAACTCAGTCACTAGCTTCTGCAGTTTCTCACACGAATCAGCCACCAGCGCTGTATCATCAGCGAACAACAACTGACTCACTTCTCACCCCGGCCGTAAACCAATATTCACTGAAAACCAGTCACTTTCCTCTCTTCTTACAAGTACACATGCCTTACATCGTCGATGAAAACTTTTCACTGCTTCTAACAACTTGCCTCCCAGACCATATATTCTTGATACCTCCCACAGAGCATCTCTATCAACTCTGTCATATGCCTTCTCCAGATCCATAAATGCTACATACAAATCCATTTGCTTTTCTAAATATTTCTCACATACATTTTTCAGAGCAAACACCTGGTTCACACATCCTCTGCCAATTCTGAAACCACACTGCTCTTCCCTCAGTCTGATGCTCTGTACATGCCTTCACCCTCTCAATCAATACCCTCCCGTATAATTTCCCAGGAATACTCAACAAACTTATACCTCTGTAATTTGAGCACTCACTCTTATCCCCCTTGCCTTTGTACAATGGCACTATGCACGCATTCCGCAAGTCTTCAGGCACCTCACCATGAGCCATACATACATCAAATAACCTTACCAACCAGTCAACAATACAGTCACCCCCTTTTTTAATAAATTCCACTTCAATACCATCCAAACCCGCTGCCTTGCCGGCTCTCATCTTCCGCAAAGCTTTTACTACCTCTTCTCTGTTTACCAAATCATTTTCCCTAACCCTCTCACTTTGCACACCACCTCGATCAAAACACCCTATATCTGCCACTCTATCATCAAACACATTCAACAAACCTTCAAAATACTCACTTCATCTCCTTCTCACATCACCACTACTTGTTATCACCTCCACATTAGCCCCATTTACTGATGTTCCCATTTGTTCCCTTGTCTTACGCACTTTATATACCTCCTTCCAAAACATCTTTTTATTCTCTCTAAGATTTAATGATACTCTCTCACCCCAACTCTCATTTGCTCTCTTTTTCACCTCTTGCACCCTTCTCTTGACCTCCTGCCTCTTTCTTTTATTAATCGCCCAGTCATTTGCATTATTTCCCTGCAAAAATCGTCCAAATCCCTCTCTCCTCTCTTTTACTTATAATCTTACTTCTACATCCCACCATTCACTACCTTTTCTAATCTGCGCATCTCTCGTGCTTCTCATGCCACAGGATTCTTTTGCGCAAGCCATCACTGCGTTCCTAAATAGATCCCATTCCTCCCCCACTCCCCTTACGTCCTTTGTTCCCACCTCTTTCCATTCTGTACTCAGTCTCTCCTGGTACTTCCTCACAGAAATCTTCTTCCCAAGCTCACCTACTCTCATCACTCTCTTCGCTCAAACATTCTCTCTTCTTCTCTGAAAACCGCTACATATCTTCACCTTCGCGCGCCTATCAATTAACAATAACGCTCTCTGGCCATCTCTCCTACTTACATACGTATGCTTATGTATATCTCTCTTTTTAACCCAGGTATTCCCAAACACCAATCTTTTTTCAGCACACAAATCTACATGCTCTTCACCATTTCCCTTTATAACACTGAACACCCAATGTACACCAATTATTCCCTCAACTGCCACATGACTCACCTTTGCATTCACATCACCCATCACTATACATATACATATATATATATATATATATATATATATATATATATATATATATATGTATATATATATATATATATATATATATATATATATATATATATAAATATATATATATATATATATATATATATATATATATATATATATATATATATATATATATATATATATATATATATATATACATATATATATATATATTCCCTGGGATAGGGGAGAAAGAATACTTCCCACGTATTCCCTGCGTGTCGTAGAAGGCGACTAAAAGGGAAGGGAGCGGGGGGCTGGAAATCCTCCCCTCTCGTTTTTTTTTTTTTATTTTCCAAAAGAAGGAACAGAGAAGAGGGCCAGGTGAGGATATTCCCTCAAAGGCCCAGTCCTCTGTTCTTAACGCTACCTCGCTATCGCGGGAAATGGCGAATAGTATGAAAAAATATATATATATATATATATATATATATATATATATATATATATATATATATATATATATATATATATATATATATATATATATATATATATATATATATTGAGTGGGAGATGTATAAAAGAAAGAGACAGGAGGTCAAGAGAAAGGTGCAAGAGGTGAAAAAAAGGGCAAATGAGAGTTGGGGTGAGAGAGTATCATTAAATTTTAGGGAGAATAAAAAGATGTTCTGGAAGGAGGTAAATAAAGTGCGTAAGACAAGGGAGCAAATGGGAACTTCAGTGAAGGGCGCAAATGGGGAGGTGATAACAAGTAGTGGTGATGTGAGAAGGAGATGGAGTGAGTATTTTGAAGGTTTGTTGAATGTGTTTGATGATAGAGTGGCAGATATAGGGTGTTTTGGTCGAGGTGGTGTGCAAAGTGAGAGGGTTGGGGAAAATGATTTGGTAAACAGAGAAGAGGTAGTGAAAGCTTTGCGGAAGATGAAAGCCGGCAAGGCAGCAGGTTTGGATGGTATTGCAGTGGAATTTATTAAAAAAGGGGGTGACTGTATTGTTGACTGGTTGGTAAGGTTATTTAATGTATGTATGACTCATGGTGAGGTGCCTGAGGATTGGCGGAATGCGTGCATAGTGCCATTGTACAAAGGCAAAGGGAATAAGAGTGAGTGCTCAAATTACAGAGGTATAAGTTTGTTGAGTATTCCTGGTAAATTATATGGGAGGGTATTGATTGAGAGGGTGAAGGCATGTACAGAGCATCAGATTGGGGAAGAGCAGTGTGGTTTCAGAAGTGCTAGAAGATGTGTGGATCAGGTGTTTGCTTTGAAGAATGTATGTGAGAAATACTTAGAAAAGCAAATGGATTTGTATGTAGCATTTATGGATCTGGAGAAGGCATATGATAGAGTTGATAGAGATGCTCTGTGGAAGGTATTAAGAATATATGGTGTGGGAGGAAAGTTGTTAGAAGCAGTGAAAAGTTTTTATCGAGGATGTAAGGCATGTGTACGTGTAGGAAGAGAGGAAAGTGATTGGTTCTCAGTGAATGTAGGTTTGCGGCAGGGGTGTGTGATGTCTCCATGGTTGTTTAATTTGTTTATGGATGGGGCTGTTAGGGAGGTAAATGGAAGAGTTTTGGAAAGAGGGGCAAGTATGAAGTCTGTTGGGGATGAGAGAGCTTGGGAAGTGAGTCAGTTGTTGTTCGCTGATGATACAGCGCTGGTGGCTGATTCATGTGAGAAACTGCAGAAGCTGGTGACTGAGTTTGGTAAAGTGTGTGGAAGAAGAAAGTTAAGAGTAAATGTGAATAAGAGCAAGGTTATTAGGTACAGTAGGGTTGAGGGTCAAGTCAATTGGGAGGTGAGTTTGAATGGAGAAAAACTGGAGGAAGTGAAGTGTTTTAGATATCTGGGAGTGGATCTGGCAGCGGATGGAACCATGGAAGCGGAAGTGGATCATAGGGTGGGGGAGGGGGCGAAAATTCTGGGGGCCTTGAAGAATGTGTGGAAGTCGAGAACATTATCTCGGAAAGCAAAAATGGGTATGTTTGAAGGAATAGTGGTTCCAAAAATGTTGTATGGTTGCGAGGCGTGGGCTATGGATAGAGTTGTGCGCAGGAGGATGGATGTGCTGGAAATGAGATGTTTGAGGACAATGTGTGGTGTGAGGTGGTTTGATCGAGTGAGTAACGTAAGGGTAAGAGGGATGTGTGGAAATAAAAAGAGCGTGGTTGAGAGAGCAGAAGAGGGTGTTTTGAAGTGGTTTGGGCACATGGAGAGGATGAGTGAGGAAAGATTGACCAAGAGGATATATGTGTCGGAGGTGGAGGGAACAAGGAGAAGAGGGAGACCAAATTGGAGGTGGAAAGATGGAGTGAAAAAGATTTTGTGTGATCGGGGCCTGAACATGCAGGAGGGTGAAAGGAGGGCAAGGAATAGAGTGAATTGGAGCGATGTGGTATACCGGGGTTGACGTGCTGTCAGTGGATTGAATCAAGGCATGTAAAGCATCTGGGGTAAACCATGGAAAGCTGTGTAGGTATGTATATTTGCGTATGTGGACGTATGTATATACATGTGTATGGGGGGGGGGGTAAGGCCATTTCTTTCGTCTGTTTCCTTGCGCTACCTCGCAAACGCGGGAGACAGCGACAAAGTATAATAAAAAAAAATTATATATATATATATATATATATATATATATATATATATATATATATATATATATATATATATATATAAATATATATTCTTTTTTTTTCCAAAAGAAGGAACAGAGAAGGGGGCCAGGTGAGGATATTACCTCAAAGGTCCAGTCCTCTGTTCTTAACCATACCTCGGTAATGAGGGAATGGCGAATAGTATGAAAGAAAGAAAAGATATACATATATATATATATATATATATATATATATATATATATATATATATATATATATATATATATATATATATATATATATATATATATATATATATATTATTTTTTTATAATAAAAAAATAATATATATATATATATCTTTCTTTCTTTCATACTATTCGCCATTTCCCGCGTTAGCAAGGTAGCGTTAAGAACAGAGGACTGGGCCTCTGAGGGAATGTCCTCACCTGGCCTCGTTCTCTGTTCCTTCTTTTGGAAAATCAAAAAAAAAAACGAGAGGGGAGGATTTCCAGCCCCCCGGTCCCTCCCCTTTTAGTCGCCTTCTACGACACGCAGGGAATACGTGGGAAGTATTCTTTCTCCCCTATCCCCAGGGATAAGGATATATATATATATATATATATATATATATATATATATATATATATATATATATATATATATATATATATATATATAGGTATTGGAGCGATGTGGTATACCGGGGTTGACGTGCTGTCAGTGGATTGAATCAGGGCATGTGAAGCGTCTGGGGTAAACCATGGAAAGCTGTGTAGGTATGTATATTTGCGTGTGTGGACGTATGTATATACATGTGTATTGAGGTGGGTTGGGCCATTTCTTTCGTCTGTTTCCATGCGCTACCTCGCAAACGCGGGAGACAGCGACAAAGCAAAAAGAAAAAAAAAAAATATATATATATATATATATATATATATATATATATATATATATATATGTATATATATATATATATGTATATATATATATATGTATATACATAAGTATGTGTGTATATAGGGAGAATAAAAAGATGTTTTGTTTTGGAAGTAGGTAAATATAGTTCATAAAACAAGAGAACAAATGGGAACATCGGTTAATGTGGCTAATGGGGAGGTAATAACAAGTAGTGGTGATGTGAGAAGGAGTTAGAGTGAGTATTTTCAAGGTTTGTTGAAGGTGTTTGATGATAGAGTGGCAGATTTAGGGTGTTTTAGTCGAGGTGGTGTGCGAAGTGAGAGGATCAGGGAGAATGATTTGGTAAACAGAGAAGAGGTAGTGAAAGCTTTGCGGAAGATGAAAGCCGGCAAGGCGGCGGGTTTGGATGGTATTGCAGTGGAATTTATTAAAAAAGGAGGTGACTGTGTTGTTGATTGGTTGGTGAAGGTATTCAGTGTATATATGTCTCAAGGTGAAGTGCCTGAGGATAGGCGGGATGCATGCATAGTACCATTGTACAAGGGCAAAGTGGATGAAGGTGAGTGTTCAAATTAAAGAGGTATAAGTCTGTTCAGTATTCCTGGGAAATTATATGGGAGGGTATTTATGAGAGGGTGAAGGCATGTACAGAGCATCAAACTGGGGAAGAGCAGTGTGGTTTCACAAGTGGTAGAAGATGTGTGGATCAGTTGTTTACTTTGAAGAATGTAGGTGAAAAATGTTTAGAAAATAAATGGATTTGTATGTAGCATTTATGGATCTGGAGAAGGCACGTGATAGAGTTGATAGAGAAGCTCTGTGGAAGGTATTAAGAGTATATGGTGTGGGAGGCAAGTTGCCGGAAGCAGTGAAAAGTTTTTATCGACGATGTAAGGCATGTGTGCGAGTAGACAAAGAGGAAAGTGATTGGTTCTCAGTGAATGTAGGTTTGCGGCAGGAGTGCGTGATGTCTCCATGGTTTTTAAATTTGTTTATTGATGGGGTTGTTAGGGAGGTGAATGCAAGAGTTTTGGAAAGAGGGGCAAGTATGAAGTCTGTTGGGGATGAGAGGGCTTGGGAAGTGAGTCAGTTGCTGTTCGCTGCTGATACAGCGCTGCTGGCTGATTCGGGTGAGAAACTGCAGAAGCTGGTGACTGAGTTTGGTAAAGTGTGTGAAAGAAGAAAGCTGAGAGTAAATGTGAATAAGAGCAAGGTTATTAGGCACAGTAGGGTGGAAGGACAAGTCAACTGGGAGGTAAATTTGAATGGAGAAAAGCTAGAGGAAGTGAAGTGTTTTAGATATCTGGGAGTGGAATTGGCAGCGGATGGACCCATGGAAGCGGAAGTGAGTCTCAGGGTGGGGGAGGAGGCGAAGGTTCTGGGAGCGTTGAAAAATATGTGGAAGACGAGAACATTATCTTGGAAAGCAAAAATGGTTATGTTTTTGGGAATAATGGTTCCAACAATGTTATATGTTTGCGAGGCGTCGGCTATAGATAGAGTAGTGCGGAGGAGGGTAGATGTGTTGGAAATGAGATGTTTGAGGACAATATGTGGTGTGAGGTGGTTTGATGGAGTAAGTAATGAAAGGGTAAGAGAGATGTGTGGTAATAAAAAGAGTGTGGTTGAGAGAGAAGAAGAGGGTGTATTGAAATTGTTTAGCCACATGGAGAGAATGAGTGAGGAAAGATTGAGAAAGAGGTTATATGTGTCAAACGTGGACGGAAGGAGAAGTGGAAGACCAAATTGGAGGTGGAAAGATGGAGGGAAAAAGATTTTGAGCGATCGGGGCCTGAACATGCAGGAGGGTGAAAGGCGTGCGAGGAATAGAGTGAATTGGAACGATGTGGCATATCGGGGTCGACGTGTGAGAGGTAGCGCTAGGAAAAGACAACAAAGGCCCCATTCGTTCACACTCACGTCTCTAGCTGTCATGTAGTGATGCGCTGAAACCACAGCTCTCTTTCCACATTCAGGCTCCGCAGAACTTTCATATATATATATATATATATATATATATATATATATATATATATATATATATATATATATATATATATATATATATATATATATATAATTTATTTTTTTTTTGGGGGGGGAGCCGACGAAAATCTTTATTGATGTTGTACAAGGCGTTATTAGAAATAAACCAGACTATGGCTCTTAGGTGTATGTATGCTTGGGCGAGCGCTTGTACCCTGAGGAGGAATAAGTGCCAGCCAATGTGTCTTAGAGCTCTGTCATGTACCAGAGATCCGCGATTGGAAGTTGAGGTAATTGTACCTCCTCTCTGGCAGCGTCGAGATGACTTAACGGTAAAGTGTGGTGTTCTGATGACCAGAAGAAGTACTATTGCTTGTCGCCTTGCACAAGAATATGAACAGTTCGTCGAGAGAGGTGTCAGGCCCCAGGCCCTCAGAATTCACTTCCTCAGTGAGAATTCTGGTCTGAACGTGCAAGAAGTGGACACGCTGGTTAAAATACCTCCTTGGGAACAGCCAAAAATAAAAACTAAGATCAATTGGCTCCCTGTGGCGAAAAGGAACGCGCCAGAGAGTGAGGTACACCAGCGATTTCCCTACGTCATCATGGATCATTTTTCATATGTCCACTTCTATACAGATGGCTCCAAGACAGGTGAGTGTGTGGGTGCAAGTGTATGGTCGAATGAATGTTCTCTTCGGTACAGGCGGCTAACGAACCATACAACTATCTTCCGCGCGGAATTATTTGCTATTGATAAGGCCATAGATTTTGTAATTAATTCAGTTCATATTAAGTCAGTCATTTTTACCGATTCATTGTCAGCTCTTAAAGCTATAAACTCGGGTTATACCGAGTCAAATGAAATTTAGAGCAACTTCATTAATAAGATAAACTCATGTAATAAAGACATCATCTTGATTTGGGAGGCTGGCGGGTCATTGCAACATTTACGGCAATGAACAGGCAGACCGGTTGGTTCATTCGACCTCAGACCTCGAGGTGGTTCCGATCCCTCGGGAGCTGGGCTCCTGCCTTTCCTTGGGAAAGAATTCAATATTTCTTCTGTGGCAAAATCAGTGGACCAACCTGACAATATACAGCCAATATAAAACACAAGTAGCGGGCTGAACGACCTCGTACAGGAAGAACAGAAGAGAGGAAGTCGTCCTAGCCCGTCTACGTCTCAACTGTGCCTACAACACCCACCTGCAACCATATATGAAGCAAAACTCTCCAGCAAAATGTCAAACCTGCCGATCCAGTCTGACAATAGACCACCTCCTCAAACAACGTACGAAACATCATGAAAACAGGAAGAGGCTGATGAATTATTTCAAACACAAAACACAACTTCACCATCTACAATCTACCTGGTGATGATAACAACATAATTAACCAATTGTTTATCTTTCGCAAGGAAACGGAAATAATGAAGATGATATAAGGTGCTTCGTTGGTTCGACTCTGTGCTGGAGCTGGCTTCGTGGTGTGGCTGCTTCTGCTCTGGACTGGTTGTGTGGTGGGCTGAGCAATTTGTTCATTATGCTGCTGGCCAGGATCGGGAGTGGTTCGGCTTGGGGTTGGTTCCGTTATGGTGTCCAGCTGACGAGTTGCCGAAGCCATTATGTTATAATTCATATATATGTTCCATGTTACGTTAAAAGACTATCTCTTTAATCTATCCTATCTTTTTCCCAGTCCTTCTGGCTACTACACCAGTGGATGTTGTGCCGACTGGGTGGTTTTTGCTGCCATGTTACCACAATACCCACTAACCAACTTTCCTTCCTTTTTTTCCCCCTTATAGGACTAGGTAGGACTTATAGGTGTTGATATAATTATTATGTAGGGACTTTACACAGTCAAAAATCAAATAGGGTTGCAGGCCTAATGGCCTTACTTATAGATCGCTGGCCGTTAAACCCAACAAAACATTAAAAAAAGACATTTCTATTGACAAACTGCTTTCCTCCGTGTACCTCGAGTGAGGACATTAGTGTATAAACACCTAAACTGGCTGGCTACTCTCTAAGGTCTATTCATATCCACGAGTGATATTGACATTTCATCAAGCCGCACGTCACTGTGAGGTCTTTGTGT
The DNA here is from genome assembly GCF_036320965.1 of Panulirus ornatus. Taxonomy (NCBI): domain Eukaryota; kingdom Metazoa; phylum Arthropoda; class Malacostraca; order Decapoda; family Palinuridae; genus Panulirus; species Panulirus ornatus. The sequence continues at coordinate 17,884,395 of NC_092265.1, read as the reverse complement.
TAAGACAAATCGTTTTCCAGCCTATTCTGGTATGACCCAGCTTCAGGTAAAGTTAGCGAAGAGGCATCTGGTCGGAAGGAGTACTTAGATGACTACCATGTCACTAGGGATTCATGGTGACCCTTTCTCACCCCGCTACAGCTATCGTTGTACGTTACACTTCTTACTGGGGATCCTTAATGGGGTTCTAGTCTGTTTACAGGCTCTCTTCTACCCCAGTATCAGAGTCAGTGATTACACAGTGTGTCTAGGTTTACCTTGATGATGCTTCTACCAAATATTTTAGTTTCAAAGAGAATCAGAATCTCATTAACTTGCTCACGAACAATCCTCTAATTTCCAGTTCAGTTATTTTGTTCTGGATGTTAAGAACATCTGAAAACTTTGTAACTTATTTCAAGGATGATTCAAAAGGGAAAGAGTAGAGAATTGTTGCAAATGTTTTTGTCTCGTACCAGATTACATTTTCACGTCATATATCGAAGCAAAAACCGGAAAATACCAAATTTTTTTCTTTTTCTGACGAGCGACGGTGACGAGACATCATTAGTTCACTGACACAAGACAAGTTAAAAGAAAATAGATGATATGGCACAGGTTCAGGTCATTAGCTATAGACAGGAGGAGCGGGAAGGGGACTGCCAGACGTTTCCAACCCACAGGTCCTGGAGGCAGGTTTGTTAACACGTCTTAACTCTTGCAAATTCTGCCAAACGTTCCGAAAGAACGACAACGCAAGGTTCTATGGATTTGAAAAACTATATTTGTTTATGCCTCAACAATGTGAACCTAACACGTGAAGCAAATTGTTCGATCATTGTCTCTGTATTAGAGGGACATCAAAATCTTCATGATTATTATTTGCACATTTCATAGAATTTTCAGAAGGAAGTATGATTGCAGTTTATGTTCATTCCTCTTAGTAAGTATTCCCATCCTGACCTCGTGATATCTATAGCATGATACGGAAAGTCTTCTGTAAGACGGAGGCAACTGGTTCAACAAAGAGTAACCTGATACATACATACCATGTGGTCTGGATCTTCGTAACTCAAAGGAAAAATTAATGAATAAGTGATGAAGTTATTGTCTCCTCCGCGGCACCATTGTGGACGACCCGTATTAACTGGTGCGCCAGTACGAACTAGTAAGGCTCTGAATGTGTCCACACACCTGGTAAGTACTCATGGACCATTCGGCCTTGTCACTAAAGGCCCGATGACCGGTTTACACTCAATATACATCAGTGCACATCGTCTCACATTACTCCGGCCACACAGGACATGCGGCAAAACACCTGTTGATGGATTACAGTACAACACATGCCAAGTATATTGCTAAGAGTAGCTTCAACTACAGGACTGAGGCAGAAACACTCTCTCGTTGTTGCTCCGGTTCTCTGAAAGTATAGATCTTTAACAATGTTCTTGTGTCTACACTGGCCAGGACACTTAGCTGACCTTGTCTCCGCAGTTGCGTAACGTTCCAGTCTCCTGAGGGTTTGCCTGTCGAAGCTGCTCTGCTTCTGTGTTCTCTCGTCTTCACACTACACGTCCTCCTTCAGTGGCAGGGCATCATGGCCGCAGATCTACACATGTGTCATCTCAGTACAGCACTAGTGCTGTACTGAGATGACACATGTTCCTTGCGTTACTCAGCCCACTGGTGCTGCTAACGTTGCCAGTTAATGCTAACAACTTGATGTTCCCGTTGATTGAAAAGTAACCTGATGTTTGCTGCTGGAGAAGGAATCATGAGACTAAAGATAGAAAATAGCTTTTATAGTTTTAAGAAAGGATAGTTCATTCATTGCGCGGAAAAAAAAAAATGGGTTCACACGAATCAGCGGTCGAGCTATGTGAGGAGTAACAAGGCTGTGATAAAGCTACTCGTGTCATGATGTTCCTCTATCAAAACATACCGTAGTGGTCAATCCCTGACAAGTGATTTCTCCAAGAAGGTACAAGGACACCTCACCTGTCATCTGGAAGCCATTATACAGAAGTTTGAAACAACCGAGTCTAGAACTCACTGTTGGACATCATCTGCCTCTCATGATACGTGTCAGTCATATGTATGTCTGGGATGTCATTAGTTACGGTACAGATCCACAGAAATGTAGCAAGTTTTGATAATGTTTACATTCTTAAATTTCGCAGATAAACACATTTCATCATTCCAGCAGGCTATTTGAACAGCTGTCTCAGTTACATCATTTAACTCTCTATTATTGTCTGAATTACTGCATAATCATAATTCATCTGTTAATCATTCAAATGTAGCAAAATTTCATTTCTCGTGTGTGTGTTAGACTGATGGAGCAGGTGAGTATAACATTAACACTCAGGTAACTCGCTCACTCTAAGTTCCTCGAACATTTACATTAATGTTATGGAGAATTTCCGAAGCTCTCCACGAGGGGGAAAGTGTAGCCTAAATCTCATTTTTTGTGGACACCAGTTACTGAAACCAAGTGACAGACCACTAAAGACGGGAGGACGGGAAGCCTCCCATGCAAACGGAGGAACTGTCCTCCCGTCCGTCCGGAGTGACTACATGTAGGCTGAGCGAAGAAACAGAAAGGCTTGTGAGTTATGTAAATCATGTAAGTTCCAGAGAGCAGTGTTACTGGCATGATTCCCTGTGTGTGTGTGTGTGTGTGTGTGTGTGTGTGAGTAGATGAGGGTTGTGCAATGACATCATAATAACTGTATGTAATTTCATGGACGGGGTAAAATGTTGATGGGTGAAAATGAGTATGTAGTACGGGTATATAATGGTAGGAAACAATGGCACGTATCACCAAGTTGTCCTGAGAACAATTCAGGTTAGAGAGAATCAGACAATTTTCTGGTTGGGATTGCGTTCTTAGGTGGGAAGGAAAGGATTAGTTTTAACCCAATATGTACCTTGCTAATGAAGAATTTGGAAGTGCTAACACGCTGTTGGAAAATACATTGTATTCATCCAAGATGGTCAGCAGACACCACATGTAGAGTATATGGAGGAGAGCCAGGGATGTGAGAGCCGTGTAGGGAACGAGGGGCAGGTCGCGCGCCACCATGATGCCAGAGAGAAGGTGTACCAGAAACGGACAGTCATTCCATTCGTATTGTGTAAATATGCAAAAACTATCTTAACCTGAGGAAGGACGAGATTCTACCACACAACTGGACATGATAACATGCACAACATTAGGAGATTTAGGCAGAGATGAACTTTTGAAAAGGTATGTTGGTAAGACGTATGTTAGTTAGGGTGATCGTCTTGTGGGGCGTAGGATGTATGACTTATAACCAGTATGCTTGAGGGAAACGAGGATAGAAGTTTGCTGCACATGTAACGAAGAGTTACTGAACCTGTTGTTCAGGTTGAGAAATATTCTCGCTACTGTGGGAGAGTTACGACCTTGGACACATGTCTACGAGAGAGTACAAGTGTGATAGTCATGTGTCACGTGTCACCTCATCCTTAGTGTGTATAGCACAGGAGATGTGGAACGGACCACTTGATTGTTCATCATATTAGACTTAAAATGAGGATGTGAAGGAATACATTGTGAGGGTCAGGATGATGATACATGCACCCTGTGTGCACGAGACTGAGGATGACATGGTATGATGGGTTTTGTTGCCCCCACAGGTCTGGGGTGAGTGGCCGACGGTAATGCGGCCCCGTGTGGATGGCTACTACCTCCCTGACCATCCCGCCATACTGCTCAAGTCCGGCTTGTTCAACAAAGTCGACATCATCTCCGGCGTTACCCAGCACGAGGGAGCTACACACACCATAGGTATTTTGTCCCATGTTGATATTACATGGTTGTTTGTGTTACCTGCAGTCTGAATGTTCCTGGGATTCAAGGTTTTTATATCATAATTCTAATGAAGTTTACAAGCACGTGTGTATAGTGTCAGATCTTAGGAAATATATCCCTTCCCGCCCCTCATGTAGGAATCATCCTGAGCGAGGAACTCACTCAGGCAGTGAAACAGAACTTCACAGTGGCAGGCCCGGCCTCCTTGCTCATCGAGCCTGAGGAAGACTCGCACGTGTACCTGGCTCGCCGCGTCTACTACCATTACCTGGGAGCACCAGAGTTCTCGCAGGAAACGGTGAAGGAGTTCACAGAGGTGAGGCGTCTGGCTGTATAACGTGCACTACAGTGATGGAAGGTGAGGTGTTTATCTTCCTAGCCACACTTTACTCATAAACAGAACCATGAATTCAACCATACCTCTTTGGGTTGTGGTTGATGTTCCCTGCCACCCGACCCAGTAATATCTTACATGGCTGTGGTTGAATGGTTTCCTTGACGAATCACAACGATAAGAAAAGAAAGAAGTTCTTCATTGGTTTATGAACTGTCAAAACTCACATCTGGATAAGACATTACTTGGTTCTGGCTGAAGGCCTCCATCCACCACACACCAGGTATGGCTTGACTGGGCTCTAGTTAAGGGTGGCTGAACCTGACTCACAAGCACATTACGTACGTTTTTTTTTTCCAGATGATTAGCGACCGTTACTACCGCGTGTGCCAGGAAGAGACGGCCCAGCTGCACGCTGCCCTGGGCTCGCTTTACGGGAAGAAAGTATTCAAGTATGAGCTGCAGCATCGCGGACAATTCGGCTTCGCTGATTATTACAACTCTTCCTTGAACAAGAAGTGTAAGTCGACACTGCAATGTGTATACTTGTGTTCCAGGATCATTATGTTAGCTATGTAGCATAGCCAGTCCACCTGTGAAGATAAAGTCTGGCGGAGCAGTCTCGAAGTCTTGGGATTGACTGCATATAGAGATGGTGCTGGGGATCACTTTGTAGCTTGTAATAGCAACTGTAAGGTCACTGCTGTGCGGCAGGAGCCATCAGCGTTTTCATAGGTATGTTCAGAAGTAGAGGTCCTTTAGGGATGGCCTATGTAGAGGTTAGCGTCCTTGACCATGGCGCATTCACGGGCCGCCAAAAGTCGAGTGCACAGGTTCGAATCCAGGCAGCAATAGTCGGACCACAGTCAACCCAGCTTTTCATCCACCGTATATATATATATATATATATATATATATATATATATATATATATATATATATATATATATATATATATATATATATATATATATATATATATTTACTATACTTTGTTGCTGTATCCCGCGTTAGCGAGGTAGCGCAAGGAAACAGACGAAAGAAAGGCCCAACCCACCCGAATACACATGTATATGCACACACGTCCACACACGCACATATACATACCTATACATACCAACTACACTTTTTTTATTACCATACATCTCTGTTACCCTTTCATTACTTACTCGATCAAACCACCTCACACCACATATTGTCCTCAAACATCTCATTTCCAGCACATCCACCATCCTCCGCACAACTCTATCTTTAGCCCACGCCTCGCAACCATACAGAATTGTTGGAACCACTATTCCTTCAAACATACCCATTTTTCCTTTCCAAGATACGTTCTCGACTTCAATGCATTTTTCAACGCCCCCTCCCCAACCTCTGACTCACTTCCGCTTCCATGGTTCTATCCGCTGCCAAATCCACTCCCAGATATCTAAAACACTTCACTTCCTCCAGTTTTCCTCCATTCAAACTTACTTCCTAATTGACTTGTCCCTCGACCCTACTGTACCTAATAACCTTGCTCTTATTCACATTTGCATTCAACTTTCTTCTTTCACACACTTTAGCAAACTTAGTCACTAACTTCTGCAGTTTCTCACATGAATCAGCCACCAGCGCAGTATCATCAGCGAACAACAACTGACTCACTTCCCAAGCTCTCTCATCCACAATATAATGCATACTTGCCCCTCTTTCCAAAACTCTTGCATTCACCTCCTTAACAACTCCATCCATAAACAAGTTAAACAACCATGGAGACATCACACACCCCTGCCGCAAACCTACATTCACTGAGAACCAATCACTTTCCTCTCTTCCTCCTTACATCCTCGATAAAAAACTTTTCACTGCTTCTAACAACTTGCCTCCCACACCATATTCATATATATATATACATATATATATATATATATATATATATATATATATATATATATATATATATATATATATATATATATATATATATATAAACACACACACACACACACACACACACACACACACACACACACATGAACAGAGAGAGAGAGAGAGAGATTGCTGCAAGACGTATATGTTGATGCCATTAACGAGAACACCTTCGTCTCTGTGACAGGGGTGGGCCACGCGGACGACCTCCAGTACCTGTTCGGTGGAGATGGCGTAGGACTAGACCCTATGGAGGACCCAGCTGACCTCTTCATGAGGCACATTATACTGACACTGTGGGTCAACTTTGCTGCCACTGGGTAAGGTGAAATCAAATCAAGTGTGATTACACTTCAAACGTCCCACTTTATATAATGGTTAAGTTTAGGAAGCGGAGTAGGGAGGGAACCGTATGATTAATACGGTTTTATTATGATTGTCAGTCATTCTTGGACAATATTATTAGAAATGCCAGGCATCATATGGAGGCGGAGTTTGCTATAGGCCACCTCAACCCAGACGTGAGATGCGGTTATTCTTACGTTTATTTGAGAAGTGGCCAAAGTCACATGTAGGTTCTCTATTGTCTCATTATTCACTCATAATAACAGTACATCTTCCCAGGTCAGGGTGCGTGTTCTTCCCAGGTCAGGGTGCGTGTTCTTCTCAGGTCAGGGTGCGGGTTCTTCCCAGGTCAGGGTGCGTGTTCTTCTCATGTCAGGGTGCGGGTTCTTCCAGTTCAGGGCGCGTGTTCTTCCCAGGTCAGGGTGCGGGGTCTTCCCACGTCAGGTTACATGTTTTACCCAGGTCAGGGTGTGGGTTCTTCCCAGGTCAGGGCGCGTGTTCTTCTCAGGTCAGGGTGTGGGTTCTTCCCAGGTCAGGGCGCGTGTTCTTCCCAGGTCAGGGTGCGGGGTCTTCCCAGGTCAGGGTACAGGTTCTTCCCAGGTCAGGATGCAGGTTCTTCCCAGGTGAAGGTGCAGGTTCTTCCCAGGTCAGGATGCATGTTCTCTCCAGGTCAGGATGCATGTTCTTCCCATGTCAGGGTACATGTTCTTCCCAGGTCAGGGGCAGGTTCTTCCCAGGTCAGGGTGCGTGTTCTATTTAGGTCAGTGTGCATGTTCTTTGCAGATCAGGATGCGGGTTCTTCCCAGTTCAGGGTGAGGGTTCGTCCCTGGTCAGGGTGCATGTTCTCAGGTCAGGGTGCAGGTTCTTCCTAGGTCAGGGTGTAGGGCCTTTCCAGGTCAGGGTGCGGGTTCTTCCAGGTCAGGATGCGGGTTCTTCCCAGGTCAGGGTGCGTGTTCTTCCCAGGTCAGGGTGTGGGATCTTCCCAGGTCAGGATGCATGTTCTTCCCAGGTCAGGATGCATGTTCTTCCCATGTCAGGGTACATGTTCTTCCCAGGTCAGGGGCAGGTTCTTCCCAGGGCAGGATGCGGGTTCTTCCCAGGTCAGGGTGTGGGTTCTTCCCAGGTCAGGGTGCGTGTTCTTCCCAGGGCAGGATGCGGGTTCTTCCCAGGTCAGGGTGTGGGTTCTTCCCAGGTCAGGGTGTGGGTTCTTCCCAGGTCAGGATGCGGGTTCTTCCCAGGTCAGGATGCATGTTCTTCCCATGTCAGGGTACATGTTCTTCCCAGGTCAGGGGCAGGTTCTTCCCAGGTCAGGGTGTGGGTTCTTCCCAGGTCAGGATGCGGGTTCTTCCCAGGTCAGGGTGTGGGTTCTTCCCAGGTCAGGGTGCGTGTTCTTCCCAGGTCAGGATGCGGGTTCTTCCCAGGTCAGGATGTGGGTTCTTCCCAGGTCAGGGTGTTGGGTTCCTTCCCAGGTCAGGGTGCGTGTTCTTCCCAGGTCAGGATGCGGGTTCTTCCCAGGTCAGGATGCGGGTTCTTCCCAGGTCAGGGTGTGGGTTCTTTCCCAGGTCAGGATGCGGGTTCTTCCCAGGGTCAGGGTGTGGTTCTTCCCAGGTTCAGGGTGTGGTTCCTTCCCAGGTCAGGATGCGGGTTCTTCCCAGGGTCCAGGATGCGGGGTCCTTCCCCAGGTCAAGTGTGTGGGTTCTTCCCAGGTCAGGGTGTGGGTTCTTCCCAGGTCAGGGTGTGGGTTCTTCCCAGGTCAGGATGCGGGTTCTTCCCAGGTCAGGGTGAGGGTTCTTCCCAGGTCAGGGTGTGGGTTCTTCCCAGGTCAGGGTGTGGGTTCTTCCCAGGTCAGGGTGTGGGTTCTTCCCAGGTCAGGGTGTGGGTTCTTCCCAGGTCAGGATGCGGGTTCTTCCCAGGTCAGGATGCGGGTTCTTCCCAGGTCAGGATGCGGGGTCTTCCCAGGTCAGGGTGTGGGTTCTTCCCAGGTCAGGATGCGGGGTCTTCCCAGGTCAGGGTGTGGGTTCTTCCCAGGTCAGGGTGTGGGTTCTTCCCAGGTCAGGATGCGGGTTCTTCCCAGGTCAGGGTGAGGGTTCTTCCCAGGTCAGGATGCGGGTTCTTCCCAGGTCAGGGTGTGGGTTCTTCCCAGGTCAGGATGCGGGGTCTTCCCAGGTCAGGGTGTGGGTTCTTCCCAGGTCAGGGTGTGGGTTCTTACCAGGTCAGGATGCGGGTTCTTCCCAGGTCAGGGTGAGGGTTCTTCCCAGGTCAGGGTGTGGGTTCTTCCCAGGTCAGGGTGTGGGTTCTTCCCAGGTCAGGGTGTGGGTTCTTCCCAGGTCAGGGTGTGGGTTCTTCCCAGGTCAGGGTGTGGGTTCTTCCCAGGTCAGGGTGAGGATTCTCATAAAACCTTTCCGTTTCTATGGATTAACCAACATTTGGGAGGGGAAAATACGTGACCAAAGTAGAGTAGGAGCGGGACTCACGAGAGATGGTGAGTCGCCTGAGGCTTGGTCAGGAATGCAAGTTGAAAATAAGAAGAGAAATTGAATGCAAGACCCGTGTCTTCCCTCCCTCACGGCGCAGTGTATCCTGGACGTACCTACTGTGTTCATCTCATTACTTCCGAGGTTGTTATCAATTTGTCCCAAACACAAATTCTAATAAAGACAAACTAAATTCGAATCATGGTTTTGACGGAAGTTTGCAATTCTTTATTATATATTTCTTAGCCTTTTTTGGCGCAGAACTCCGCCAAGATCAGATATGGGTGTCTCATTAGTGCATTATCTAAGGCAGGAAAGATGTTCTTACTAATATGAACTGTGCTCGGCAGGAATCCGACACCTGACGGTTCCCTGGGCTTCAGATGGTGGCCAACGTCGCAGTCCCACCCGTGGTACTTGGCCCTCACCACCTCCCCAGTCATGAAGGACAACGCCCTCATCCAGGTGAGTGCCACCACAGGTACCTTCGACAGGTGAGTGTCATCAGTGGTACTTGCTCATGTCCAGCGCCTCGAACATGACGGCACCACCGTCCACATAAGTCCCCTAAGTGATAGCACACCGGTCCAGACGAATCCTGTCCATGGTGGCGGGCTACGGCATGACCAAGTGAGGTACATCACTCCTCTCTGTCAACCTTCCCGGCCAAAACAGGGTTCAGGTAACACACAGTGAAGGCAGACGTCAGAGAACAAAGCTTGATACAGTAGCTGTACTACTGAAATGAATATGTTCAGATTCCTTACTGGAAAGGGCTGTATTCAAAGGACCTGCTATAGAATAGTCACGAATTTGCCTCAGATTTTTCATTCTGTCAGTTTTCTAGATGATAAGGTTATTCACCCGTCGACCATGAAAACAGATAAGAGTATATCTGTCAGTTAACGATATTATGTTTGGAATCATCAAACCAGAGTTCAAAATATTCCCAGCATATTTCAGTCTTCAGAGTAGAGGTTCACGTCCGTCGTTTAGATGTTACCGTACTCAGCTTACTTCTAGTTACACTGTGAGTAAAACCCACCGACCGTTTGTCAGGACATATCATCGTCCATAAACGGAAAGGAAGTCCAGGCTCGTCTAGCCCCTTAAGGAATCCATCATGTTCCTGTTTTTGACTGGAGTACAACTTCTAAGCTGCCGAAGCCCACAAAAGTATTTCTGGGGTTGTATAATTTAGTCATAAATCTGGTATTTCTAACCATTTTCAATAAGCGGAAATCTATGAGTAAGAGAGTTAGCTTGAACCCTCCTCTGTATACCGAAGTCAATGATGCTACCTACCGTCACTAATACAATATTGATAACCAAATTTCCAGACACCACGAGGTCCAAACTGCCATGTGTATGGCAAGTAAAGTCAAATTCATTCGGTGATTTCCCTGGAATTATGTATGGTAGCTCACAGAGTGGGAGGTGGACGCCACATAACTGAGTATTTCATTTGTTACGAAAATACATTTAAAATCTAAACCACCACATAACTAAGTGTAGTTCTACTGGGCATCATTCTTTGATTATACAACACCGAGAGCCCTTCCATTGTGCTCCTTCAAACATACCCATCTTTACTCTCCGAAATAACGTTCTCGCCTTCCACACATTCTTCAATGCTTCCAGAGCCTTCGCCCCCTCCCCCACCCTGTGACTTACTGCCGCTTCCATGGTTCCATCCACTGCTAAATCCACTCCCAGATATCTAAAACACTTCACTTCCTCCAGATTTTCTCCATTCAAACTTATCTCCTAGTTTATTTGTTCCTCAACCCTACTGAACCTAATAACCTTGCTCTTATTCACATTTACTCTCAACTTTCATCTTTCACACACTTTACCAAACTCAGTCACCAACTTCTGCAGTTTCTCACCCGAATCAGCCACCACAGCTGTATCATCAGCGAACAACAACTGACACTTCCCAAGCCCTTTCATCCCCAACAGGCTGCATACTTACCTCTCTCTCTAAAACTCTTGCATTCACCTCCCTAACCACCCCATCCATATAGAAATTAAACAACCATAGAGACATCAGGCACCCCTGCCGCAAACCGACATTCACTGGGAACTAATCACTTTTCTCTCTTCCTACTCGTACACATGCCTTACACCATTGGTAAAAACTTTCACTGCTTCTAGCAACTTGCCTCCCTCACTATATACGCTTAATACCTTCCACAAGGCATCTCTATCAACCTTATCATATGCCTTATCCAAATCCATAAATGCTACATACAGTTATTTCTCACATACATTCTTCAAAGCAAAGATCTGATCCACACATCCTCTACCACTTCTGAAAGCACATTGCTTTTGCCCAATCTGATGCTCTGTACATGTCTTTAACCCTCTCAATCAATACCCTATATATAATTTCCCATGAATACTCGGCAAGCTTATACCTCTGTAATTTGAACACTCACCTTTATCCCCTTTACATTTGTACAATGGCACTATGCATGCATTCCAACAATCCTTAGGCACTTCACCATGAACCATACGTACGCGGAATATCCTTACCAAAAGATCAACAATCACCCCTTTTCTTGATAAAGTCCACTGCAATACCAACCAAGCAAGTCGCCTTGCCGGTTCTCATCTTCCATAAAGCTTTCACCACCTTATATACATATATATATATACATATATATATATATATATATATATATATATATATATATATATATATATATATATATATATATATATATATGTATATATATATATATGTATATATATATATATATGTATATTATTTTTTTTTTTTTTTGCTTTGTCGCTGTCTCCCGCGATTGCGAGGTAGCGCAAGGAAACAGACGAAAGAAATGGCCAAACCCACCCCCATACACATGTATATACATACACGTCCATACACGCAAATATACATACCTACACAGCTTTCCATGGGTTACCCCAGACGCTTCACATGCCCTGATTCAATCCACTGACAGCACGTCAACCCCGGTATACCACTTCGATCCAATTCACTCTATTCCTTGCCCTCCTTTCACCCTCCCGCATGTTCAGGCCCCGATCACACAAAATCTTTTTCACTCCATCTTTTCACCTCCAATTTGGTCTCCCACTTCTCCTCGTTCCCTCCACCTCCGACACATATATCCTCTTGGTCAATCTTTCCTCACTCATTCTCTCCATGTGCCCAAACCATTTCAAAACACCCTCTTCTGCTCTCTCAACCACGCTCTTTTTATTTCCACACATCTCTCTTACCCTTACGTTACTTACTCGATCAAACCACCTCACACCACACATTGTCCTCAAACATCTCATTTCCAGCACATCCATCCTCCTGCGCACAACTCTATCCATAGCCCACGCCTCGCAACCATACAACATTGTTGGAACCACTATTCCTTCAAACATACCCATTTTTGCTTTCCGAGATAATGTTCTCGACTTCCACACATTCTTCAAGGCTCCCAGGATTTTCGCCCCCTCCCTCACCCTATGATCCACTTCCGCTTCCATGGTTCCATCCGCTGCCAGATCCACTCCCAGATATCTAAAACACTTTACTTCCTCCAGTTTTTCTCCATTCAAACTTACCTCCCAATTGACTTGACCCTCAACCCTACTGTACCTAATAACCTTGCTCTTATTCACATTTACTCTAACTTTCTTCTTTCACACACTTTACCAAACTCAGTCACCAGCTTCTGCAGTTTCTCACATGAATCAGCCACCAGCGCTGTATCATCAGCGAACAACAACTGACTCACTTCCCAAGCTCTCTCATCCCCAACAGACTTCATACTTGTCCCTCTTTCCAAAACTCTTGCATTCACCTTCCTAACAACCCCATCCATAAACAAATTAAGCAACCATGGAGACATCACACACCCCTGCCGCAAACCTACATTCACTGAGAACCAATCACTTTCCTCTCTTCCTACACGTACACATGCCTTACATCCTCGATAAAAACTTTTCACTGCTTCTAACAACTTGCCTCCCACTCCATATATTCTTAATACCTTCCACAGAGCATCTCTATCAACTCTATCATATGCCTTCTCCAGATCCATAAATGCTACATACAAATCCATTTGCTTTTCTAAGTATTTCTCACATACATTCTTCAAAGCAAACACCTGATCCACACATCCTCTACCACTTCTGAAACCACACTGCTGTTCCCCAGTCTGATGCTCTGTACATGCCTTCACCCTCTCAATCAATACCCTCCCATATAATTTACCAGGAATACTCAACAAACTTATACCTCTGTAATTTGAGCCCTCACTCTTATCCCCTTTGCCTTTGTACAATGGCACTATGCACGCATTCCGCCAATCCTCAGGCACCTCACCATGAGTCATACATAAATCAAATAACCTTACCAACCAGTCAATAATACAGTCACCCCCTTTTTTAATAAATTCCACTGCAATACCATCCAAACCTGCTGCCTTGCCGGCTTTCATCTTCCGCAAAGCTTTTACTACCTCTTCTCTGTTTACCAAATCATTTTCCCTAACCCTCTCACTTTGCACACCACCTCGACCAAAACACCCTATATCTGCCACTCTATCATCAAACACATTCAACAAACCTTCAAAATACTCACTCCATCTCCTTTTCACATCACCACTACTTGTTATCACCTACCCATTTGCGCCCTTCACTGACGTTCCCATTTTCCCATTCTCTTTTTTATACATCTCCCACTCAATTTCATTTTTTCCCTGCAAAAATCGTCCAAATTCCTCTCTCTTCTCTTTCACTAATAATCTTACTTCTTCATCCCACCACTCACTACCCTTTCTAATCAACCCACCTCCCACTCTTCTTATGCCACAAGCATCTTTTGCGTAATCCATCACTGATTCCCTAAATACATCCCATTCCTCCCCCACTCCCCTTACTTCCATTGTTCTCACCTTTTACTATTCTGTACTCAGTGTCTCCTGGTACTTCCTCACACAAGTTTCCTTCCCAAGCTCACTTACTCTCACCACCCTCTTCACCCCAACATTCACTCTTCTTTTCTGAAAACCCATACAAATCTTCACCTTAGCCTCCACAAGATAATGATCAGACATCCCTCTAGTTGCACCTGTCAGCACATATATTTATATATATATATATATATATATATATATATATATATATATATATATATATATATATATATATATATATATATATATATCACATGCCCTGGTTCAATCCATTGAACCATTGCAACCATACAACATTGTTCGAACCACTATTCCTTCAAACATACTGTCTCCCGCGTTAGCGAGGTAGCGCAAGGAAACAGACGAAAGAATGGCCCAACCCCCCCACATACACATGTATATACATACACGTCCACAAATGCAAATATACATACCTATACATCTCAGTGTACACATATATATACACACACAGACATATACATATATACACATGTACCTAATTCATACTGTCTGCCTTTATTTGTTCCCATCGCCACCCCGCCACACATGGAATAATAACCCCCTCCCTCCTCATGTGTGCGAGGTAGCGCTAGGAAAAGACGCCAAAGGCCCCATTCGTTCACACTCAGTCTCTAGCAGTCATGTAATAATACACCGAAACCACAGCTCCCTTTCCACATCCAGGGTCCACACAACTTTCCATGGTTTACCCCAGACGCTTCACATGCCCTGGTTCCATCCATTGACAGCACGTCGACCCCGGTATACCACATCGTTCCAATTCACTCTATTCCTTGCACGCCTTTCACCCTCCTGCATGTTCAGGCCCCGATCACTCAAAATCTTTTTCACTCCATCTTTCCACCTAAAATTTGGTTTCCCACTTCTCCTCGTTCCCTCCACCTCTGACACATATATCCTCTTTATCAATCTTTCCTCACTCATTCTCTCCATGTGACCAAACCATTTCAAAACACCCTCTTCTGCTCTCTCAACCACACTCTTTTTATTTCCACACATCTCTCTTACCCTATTATTACTTACTCGATCAAACCACCTCACACCACATATTGTCCTCAAACCTCTCATTTCCAGCACATCCACCCTCCTGCGCACAACTCTATCCATAGCCCACGCCTCGCAATAATACAACATTGTTGGAACCACTATTCCTTCAAACATACCCATTTTTGCTTTCCGAGATAATGTTCTCGACTTCCAAACATTCTTCAGTGCTCCCAGAATTCTCGCCCCCTCCCCTACCCTATGATTCACTTCAGCTTCCATGGTTCCATCCGCTGCCAGATCCACTCCCAGATATCTAAAACGCTTTACTTCCTCCAGTTTTTCTCCATTCAAACTTACCTCCCAGTTGACTTGACCCTCAACCCTACTGTTCCTAATAACCTTGCTCTAATTCACATTTACTCTTAACTTTCTTCTTTCACACACTTTACCAAACTCAGTCACCAGCTTCGGCAGTTTCTTATATGAATCAGCGACCAGCGCTGTATCATCAGCGAACAACATCTGACTCACTTCCCAAGCTCTCTCATCCACAACAGACTTCATACTTGCCCCTCTTTCCAAAACTCTTGCATTCACCTCCCTAACAACCCCATCCATAAACAAATTAAACAACCATGGAGACATCACACACCCCTGCCGCAAACCTACATTCACTGAGAACCAATCACTTTCCTCTCTTCCTACACGTACACATGCCTTACATCCTCGATAAAAACTTTTCACTGCTTCTAACAACTTGCCTCCCACACCATGTATTCTTAATACCTTCCACAGAGCATCTCTATCAACTCTATCATATGCCTTCTCCAGATCCATAAATGCTACATACAAATCCATTTGTTTTTCTAAGTATTTCTCACATACATTCTTCAAAGGAAAAACCTGATCCACACATCCTCTACCACTTTTGAAACCACACTGCTCTTCCCCAATCTGATGCTCTGTACATGCCTTCACCCTCTCAATCAATACCCTCCCATATAATTTACCAGGAATACTCAACAAACTTATACCTCTGTAATTTGAGCACTTACTCTTATCCCCTTTGCCTTTGTACAATGGCACTGTGCAAGCATTCCGCCAATCCTCAGGTACCTCACCATGAATCATACATACATTGAATAACCTTACCAACCAGTCAACAATACAGTCACCCCCTTTCTTAGTAAATTCCACTGCAATTCCATCCAAACCTGCTGCCTTGCCGGCTTTCATCTTCCGTAAAGCTTTTACTACCTCTTCTCTATTTACCAAATCATTTTCCCTAACCCTCTCACTTTGCACACCACCTCGACCAAAACACCCTATATCTGCCACTCTATCATCAAACACATTCAATAAACCTTCAAAATGCTCACTCCATCTCCTTCTCACATCACCACTACTTGTTATCACCTCCCCATTAGCCCCCTTATACTGAAGTTCCCATTTGCTCCCTTGTCTTACGCACTTTTTTTTACCTCCTTGCAAAACATCTTTTTATTCTCCCTGAAATTTAATGATAATCTCTCACCCCAACTCTCATTTGCCCTCTTTTTCACCTCTTGCACCTTTCTCTTGACCTCCTGCCTCTTTCTTTTATACCTCTCCCACTCATTTGCATTTTTTCCCTGTAAAAATCGTCCAAATGCCTCTCCCTTCTCTTTCACTAATAATCTTACTTCTTCATCCCACCACTCACTACCTTTTCTAATCAACCCACCTCCCACGCTTCTCATGCCACAAGCATCTTTTGCGCAAGCCATTACTGCTTCCCTAAAAACATTCCATTCCTCCCCCACTCCCCTTACCTCCTTTGTTCTCACCTTTTTCCATTCTGTACTCAGTCTCTCCTGGTACTTCCTCACACAAGTCTCCTTCTCAAGCTCACTTACTCTCACCACTCTCTTCACCCCAACATTCTCTCTTCTTTTCTGAAAACCCCTACAAATCTTCACCTTCGCCTCCACAAGATAATAATCAGACATCCCTCCAGTTGCACCTCTCAGCACCTTAACATCCAAAAGTCTCTCTTTCGTGCGTCTATCAATTAACACGTAATCCAATAACGCTCTCTGGCCATCTCTCCTACTTACATACGTATACTTATGTATATCTCGCTTTTTAAACCAGGTATTCCCAATCACCAGTCTTTTTTCAGCACATAAATCTACAAGCTCTTTACCATATCCATTTACAACACTGAACACTCCATGTGTACCAATTATTCCCTCAACTGCCACATTACTCACCTTTGCATTCAAATCACCCATCACTATAACCCGGTCTTGTGCATCAAAACTGCTAACACACTCATTTAGCTGCTCCCAAAACACTTGCCTCTCATGATCTTTCTTCTCATGCCCAGGTGCATATGCACCAATAATCACCCATCTCTCTTCATCAACTTTCAGTTTTACCCATATATATATATATATATATATATATATATATATATATATATATATATATATATATATATATATATATATATATATATATATATATATTTTTTTTTTTTTTTTTTTTTTTTTTTTATACTTTGTCGCTGTCTCCCGCGTTTGCGAGGTAGCGCAAGGAAACAGACGAAAGAAATGGCCCAACCCCCCCCCCCCCATACACATGTACATACGTCCACACACGCAAATATACATACCTACACAGCTTTCCATGGTTTACCCCAGACGCTTCACATGCCTTGATTCAATCCACTGACAGCACGTCAACCCCTGTATACCACATCGCTCCAATTCACTCTATTCCTTGCCCTCCTTTCACCCTCCTGCATGTTCAGGCCCCGATCACACAAAATCTTTTTCACTCCATCTTTCCACCTCCAATTTGGTCTCCCTCTTCTCCTCGTTCCCTCCACCTCCGACACATATATCCTCTTGGTCAATCTTTCCTCACTCATTCTCTCCATGTGCCCAAACCATTTCAAAACACCCTCTTCTGCTCTCTCAACCACGCTCTTTTTATTTCCACACATCTCTCTTACCCTTACGTTACTCACTCGATCAAACCACCTCACACCACACATTGTCCTCAAACATCTCATTTCCAGCACATCCATCCTCCTGCGCACATCTCTATCCATAGCCCACGCCTCGCAACCATACAACATTGTTGGAACCACTATTCCTTCAAACATACCCATTTTTGCTTTCCGAGATAATGTTCTCGACTTCCACACATTTTTCAAGGCTCCCAAAATTTTCGCCCCCTCCCCCACCCTATGATCCACTTCCGCTTCCATGGTTCCATCCGCTGACAGATCCACTCCCAGATATCTAAAACACTTCACTTCCTCCAGTTTTTCTCCATTCAAACTCACCTCCCAATTGACTTGACCCTCACCCCTACTGTACCTAATAACCTTGCTCTTATTCACATTTACTCTTAACTTTCTTCTTCCACACACTTTACCAAACTCAGTCACCAGCTTCTGCAGTTTCTCACATGAATCAGCCACCAGCGCTGTATCATCAGCGAACAACAACTGACTCACTTCCCAAGCTCTCTCATCCCCAACAGACTTCATACTTGCCCCTCTTTCCAGGACTCTTGCATTTACCTCCCTAACAACCCCATCCATAAACAAATTAAACAACCATGGAGACATCACACACCCCTGCCGCAAACCTACATTCACTGAGAACCAATCACTTTCCTCTCTTCCTACACGTACACATGCCTTACATCCTCGATAAAAACTTTTCACTGCTTCTAACAACTTTCCTCCCACACCATATATTCTTGATACCTTCCACAGAGCATCTCTATCAACTCTATCATATGCCTTCTCCAGATCCATAAATGCTACATACAAATCCATTTGCTTTTCTAAGTATTTCTCACATACATTCTTCAAAGCAAACACCTGATCCACACATCCTCTACCACTTCTGAAACCGCACTGCTCTTCCCCAATCTGATGCTCTGTACATGCCTTCACCCTCTCAGTCAATACCCTCCCATATAATTTACCAGGAATACTCAACAAACTTATACCTCTGTAATTTGAGCACTCACTCTTATCCCCTTTGCCTTTGTACAATGGCACTATGCACGCATTCCGCCAATCCTCAGGCACCTCACCATGAGTCATACATACATTAAATAACCTTACCAACCAGTCAACAATACAGTCACCCCCCTTTTTAATAAATTCCACTGCAATACCATCCAAACCTGCTGCCTTGCCGGCTTTCATCTTCCGCAAAGCTTTTACTACCTCTTCTCTGTTTACCAAATCATTTTCCCTATATATATATATATATATATATATATATATATGAAATAAGGTCAAGATTGTCTTGGTGAAATCGTTAAGAGTGCAAATAGCCTTAGGCCAGATATTCATTGTAATACAAGGACGTTCGTGTAGAAAGTTTCTTCAGTATCAGCTGTTGTACCTAAGATATGTTATACGTGAAACAGATGTTGCCTGCGAGAATTCTTTTCTCCACACGAAGTTCCCTGAGGTAGCACTTCGTGCCCATAAACCGAAGTGTCAGAAGTTCCCACTGGTAATATCCTTTTACAAATGAGCACCAGGTTTGTTCTGTTAGGTATTGCTGGTCACAAATGCTGGTTATACTTATCATGAATTTGTCCATTTGGGAAGAAAAAACAGTATAGGAGCAGGACGATGAAGTAATATATGACAGCGGGGAGATGAAGCCGAGGAGAACGACGTTAGTTGATGTAATCATCCAAGAAGCTACTGACGAAATGTGTTCAGTAAATGTAATGATAATCACCAAGGAACAATCTCCAAACAGATCTGGAGGATCAACCCTGACTCAGCGGGGTCTTAAAGCTAAGCCCAAGAGGAGGTCAGATTTTCACAAACTTTTCCAAAATCAGTTTGTCAAATCATACAAGGTATCGGGCGTCTTGAGCCAAGTTTCCCACGTGTAGTATAGGTTGACATACATGCAAAGCTGTCAAGACGTGGAACTACTGACGGTTTTATCCTTCATCGAAGTTCTCATGTGTCTGGATGAACTGTTGTGATGATTGGTATGGACATTTTCTTACCAATACTGACCATTACAATCGTTTCTGTAGGCAAGAAAAATCACGTTTCTTTATATGAAATCCTTAGGCATATCTTCTTAAAAGTATGGCATCATATGTATCTCATTCTGTCTTCAACTGTCATCAGCAAGTCACAGGGAAAGGGCTGGGTTCGATAGCTTGGTACTTCAAGCATGCTAACAGTTGCATGATAACATGTTTCATGTGAGCAGTTATATCATATCCACAGAGGTTTTATACTTCTTAGTGCTGTTCACACCCCTTGGATGGTTCATCCTCCACCTCTCTATTAACGTGAGTGGAATCAAAATCCTTACGTCTCATTAATTCTCCTGGCGTCGCCTCTCGTCAACCATACCTCTCTGTAGGTCGAAGATGACGCGGCTGTCTCTCATCTTAGCCACTGTTCTTGTAAGGTGTCCGCACGTCTCCTCCTCCTCAGGGTTTGGAGGTGAGACACTCGGCTGGCTGCTGTTGTCTTCAGTACCTGTGTTGAGATTGGTCACTCGAGGATTAACCATTGTGGTGCCACATTTTTCTCTCGAACAGCGAAACCTTGGAATTTTCTCTTTCCTTCATTGGATTTCCTTCTTCGTATAACCTTTCTGACTTTAAGAGTCAGGTCTACAAACACCTGCGGACACCAGGATTAATTTCTCCTTTCTGTTCCTCTCACCTTTATCCCTCCTCTCAGTTGGCCTCTGGGAGGAGCATTTTTTCGCCCGGGCCATGTCGGTCAAGGCAAAGAAAAAAGCGGACTACATATCCCTTGCCTCAGTAATAGGCTGTGTTGATTTGGTAATCTTTTCTTTTAGATGATAATGTTTCCTACTTGATCTCTTATAAACAATGATGTTTTCTACTTAATATTTCCTTATACACAATGATGTTTTCTACCTAATCTCTTCTTATAGACAACGATGTTTTCTACTTAATCTTTCCTTATAGACAGTGATGTTTTCTACCTAATCTTTCCTTATACACAATGATGTTTTCTGCTTAATCTTTCCTTATAGATAATGATGTTTTCTACCTAATCCTTCCTTATAGACAATGATGTTTTCCACCTAATCTTTCCTTACAGAAAATGATGTTTTCTACTTAATCTTTCCTTATACACAATGATGTTTTCTACTTAATCTTCTTTATAGACAATGATGTTCTACCAAGTTTAGTTTCTATTTATAAACGATGTTGTTTTCCACACTTCCATAGGAATTGGAGTTCTGGAAGAACTTGCCCACGAAGAAGAACTTGCTGTTGTATCCTGAAAACTTCCTGAAGAACGGAACGTGCCCAGCACCTGCACCCTGTAGTGATTGCTGCTGATAGAAACCAGTAAACACGTTGTCTGCCCACACACACACACACACACACACGCAACACACACACACACACACACACACACACACGCAACACACACACACACACACACACACACACACACACACACACACACACACACACACACACACACACACACGTTAGGCTCAAACGCTCTGTAACTGAGCTATGTAATGAGGAAAAGAAATTATATTCATCCATGTATTAAAGAACATTTGTATGAGATAATCAAAACAATCGTTTTCCGTTGATTATCTGATGTGTAGCTTCTTGCGTGTAGAAAGAAAATGTAAAGGTAACGTACAAGAGACCAGAAAATGAATCTTTGGATCTTATGACTGTACGCAGTTGCTTCTATAAACAAAAAAACAAACCAACTGTGTTTCTTTCTCCTGTGTTTCACACACAAGAGCCTGTATCTTGTTTACACTTCAATGACTTGGATGAGCATTCAGGAGCATTTTGGCCTTAGTTATAGACACAGGCCGAGGTAATGTTGGCATCATTATGAAAGACTAGTTCTAGTCTCATGAAGGTGGCTCTGAGGGGATTCAAGTGAACCACATTTAATCAAGACGATGACGTAAACTAGCTTCAGTGAGCACCGTCCTGCCTACAACTTCGTATGATCCTGGCATTATGTGGTCAGAAGATCCCTGAGAAGACCCACACTTAATGATGCCGTAGCTCAGTTCATTATACAATACTAGGATGATGTTCTCAGTTATAGCAGGTGGGTAATGATAAGCTTACCCTCAGGTCAATGAGGATGCAGAAACTTGCCGTGCTTGTTGCATATCTTTACTGATAACGGGAGATAAGACTTTCGTGGTGTCCAGGCTGACCGTAAGTTACGCTTGTGACTGTATCACGAGAGCATCATCCCAGTGGATACATTCAACTCTCATTTTACTTTCAAGCAGCTTATGCCACAGGATCGTCACACTCTGACCACCTCCACAGTAGCTGTACCAGTCATTGTACCAGCTGTCACATCTAGTGTTCCTAGACGGGTATATGAAGTAACACATCAGTAGAAGGAAAAATAACAGCGTCAAGTAACTTGCAGTGCAATTGCCCCATGAGGGTTATTATGTCCTTGCAAGTGGCTTGGTAAGGTCAGCTTCGTTATTGTATTCACAGATTGTGATGCTCTTCTTCAGAAGAGACGGTGCTAGAGGTGTTCCAACTGTTCTTACTTTGTGGTCAACCATATACACATGTCGTGGACTTTGATACCTCGAAAGCTCGTGAAATGCTGTGGCATGTCTCTCATTTCTAAAATCTTATCCTATGGATCTCCCTAATTTCTCTGCGTATCAGTCAGGTTTTCTTCTCAATCTGTTCAGGTGATGACTAGATTTACTTTTGATAGCACATCCATAGCTTTAACCCGAGTGAACCAGCTAACGCGGTTGTATAAAAACTTCATCACATATTCTTAAAGGATGAATCTCCCTGTGCCTTTATCCCATTGTGGATCTACGGTCGCCCAGATTTCTTTATGACAGGTGACTGGCTTGGCCAAAATCCTCGCCAGTTTGCAGTATGACGTAGCTGTTCTGTCAACCATTCTAATTCCTCATTACTCATTCTGTACTGAAGATTGTCGCTGATTCGTCTGATTTGTCTTTTTTAGAGAATTGATAAGAAGGCTTTGCTAAATACCATGTTTTCTTGAACGCAGTGTTTACAGTGAGGACGTCAACATACGGTCTACCACCATCATGCGTCCTGCCCGCACTACGCAAAAAGCGGACCACTTTTTTTATAAGGTTTGGCCCACTGGCCCATGGTTTTGACCCACTAATAATATTCTGTTTGCCCAGTAGTCACTAACAACAGCAGAATGTTAGACACGTCTTAAGTTCTGGATATCAGTAAAGTTGAATAGAAGCTATTCAGTCAAGTATTTAAGCTTCGCTAGATTACTGTACATCAAAAAGCTCGATATCTAATTTTTTTCAAAACATCTGCTATACTTGTTCGTGTTCTTATGTTGTTATGGTAGATTACATATATTTTGTTGTGATTTAACCTAAATATGCATAGTCACGTATGCCGTTTTTGATAATGACTCACTTCTAGAAATATATATTCATTTACTTATTATACTTTGTCGCTGTCTCCCAAGTTAGCGGGGTAGCGCAAGGAAACAGACGAAAGAATGTCCCAACCCACCGAAACACACATGTGTATACATACACATCCACACACGCACATATACATACCTATACATCTCAAATTATACATATATATAAACACACAGACATATACATATATACACATGTACATGATTCATACTATCTGTCCTTATTCATTCTCGTCGTCACCCCGCCACACATGAAATGACAACCCCCTCCCCCCGCACATGTGCGCGAGGTAGCGCTAGGAAAAGACAACAAAGGCCACATTCGTTCACACTCAGTCTCTAACTTTCATGTATAATGAACCGAAACCACAGCTCCCTTTCCACATCCAGGCCCCACAAAACTTTCCATGGTTTACCCCAGACGCTTCACATGCCCTGGTTCAATCCATTGACACCACATCGACCCCGGTATACCACATCGTTCCAATTCACTCTATTCCCTGCAAGCCTTTCACCCTGATGCATTTCAGACCACCATCACTCAAAATCTTTTTCACTCCATCTTTCCACCTCCAATTTGTTCTCCCACTTCTCCTCGTTCCCTCCACTTCTGACACATATATCCTCTTTGTCAATCTTTCCTCACTCATTCTCTCCATGTGACCAAACCATTTCAAAACACCCTCTTCTGCTCTCTCAACCACACTCTTTCTATTACCACACATCTCTCTTACCCTTTCATTACTTACTCGATCAAACCATCTCACAGCACATATTGTCCTCAAACATCTCATTTCCAGCACATCCACCCTCCTGCGCACAACTCTATCTATAGCCCACGCCTCGCAAACATATAACATTGTTGGAACCACTATTTCTTCAAACATACCCATTTTTGCTTTCCAAGATAACGCTCTCGCCTTCCACACATTTTTCAACGCTCCCATTTCGCCCCCTCCCCCACCCTATGATTCACTTCCGCTTCCATGGATCCATCCGCTGCCAAATCCACATCCAGATATCTAAAACACTTCACTTCCTCCAGTTTCTCTCCATTCAAACTTACCTCCCAATGTACTTGTCCCGCAACCCTACTGTACCTAATAGCCTTGCTCTTATTCACATTTACTCTCAGCCTTCTTTTTCCACACACCTTACAAAACTCAGTCACCAACTTCTGCAGTTTCTCACCCGAATCAGCCACCAGTACTGTATCATCATCGAACAAGAACTGACTCACTTACCAAGCTCTCTCATCCACAACAGACTGCAAGCTTGCCCCTCTTTCCAAAACTCTTGCATTCAGCTCCCTAACAACCCCATCCATAAACAAATTAAACAACCATGGAGACATCACGCACCCCGACTACAAACCAACATTCACTGAGAACCAATCACTTTCCTCTCTTCCAACACGTACACATACCTTACATCTTCGATAAAAACTTTTTCACATCTTGGTTACATCCACACACATTTAGACACCCCAATCTGAGTCTACGAGGAGGATGAGCACTCCCCGCGTGACTCCTTATAGAAAAGCAAATGGATTTCTATGTAGCATTTGTGGATCTGGATAAGGCATATGATAGAGTTGATAGAGATGCTCTCTGGAAGGTATTAAGAATATATGGTGTGGAAGGCAAGTTTTTAGAAGCAGTGAAAAGTTTTTATCGAGGATGTAAGGCATGTGTACGTGTAGGAAGAGAGGAAAGTGATTGGTTCTCAGTGAATGTAGGTTTGCGGCAGGGGTGTGTGATGTCTCCATGGTTGTTTAATTTGTTAATGGATGGGGTTGTTAGGGAGGTGAATGCAAGAGTTTTGGAAAGAGGGGCAAGTATGAAGTCTGTTGTGGATGAGAGCTTGGGAAGTGAGTCAGTTGTTGTTCGCTGATGATACAGCGCTGGTGGCTGATTCATGTGAGAAACTGCAGAAGCTGGTGACTGAGTTTGGTAAAGTGTGTGAAAGAAGAAAGTTAAGAGTAAATGTGAATAAGAGCAAGGTTATTAGGTACAGTAAGGTTGAGGGTCAAGTCAATTGGGAGGTAAGTTTGAATGGAGAAAAACTGGAGGAAGTAAAGTTTTTAGATATCTGGGAGTGGATCTGGCAGCGAATGGAACCATGGAAGGGGAAGTGAATCATGGGGTGGGGAGGGGGCGAAAATCCTGGGAGCCTTGAAGAATGTGTGGAAGTCGAGAACATTATCTCGGAAAGCAAAAATGGGTATGTTTGAAGGAATAGTGGTTCCAACAATGTTGTATGGTTGCGAGGCGTGGGCTATGGATAGAGTTGTGCGCAGGAGGGTGGATGTGCTGGAAATGAGATGCTTGAGGACAATATGTGGTGTGAGGTGGTTTGATCGAGTAAGTAATGTAAGGGTAAGAGCGATGTGTGGAAATAAAAAGAGCGTGGTTGAGAGAGCAGAAGAGGGTGTTTTGAAATGGTTTGGTCACATGGAGAGAATGAGTGAGGAAAGATTGACCAAGAGGATATATGTGTCGGAGGTGGAGGGAACGAGGAGAAGTGGGAGACCAAATTGGAGGTGGAAAGATGGAGTGAAAAAGATTTTGAGTGATCGAGGCCTGAACATGCAGGATGGTGAAAGGCGGGCAAGGAATAGAGTGAATTGGATCGATGTGGTATACCGGGGTTGACGTGCTGTCAGTGGATTGAATTAGGGCATGTAAAGCGTCTGGGGTAAACCATGGAAAGTTATGTGGGGCCTGGATGTGGAAAGGGAGCTGTGGTTTTGGGCATTATTGCATGACAGCTAGAGACTGAGTGTGAACGAATGGGGCCTTTGTTGTCTTTTCCTAGCGCTACCTCGCACACATGAGGGGGGAGGGGGATGGTAATCCATGTGTGGTGAGGTGGCGATTGGAATGAATAAAGGCAGACAGTGTGAATTGTGTGCATGGATATATATGTATGTGTCTGTGTGTGTATATATATGTGTACATTGAGATGTATAGGTATGTATATTTGCGTGTGTGGACGTGTATGTATATACATGTGTATGGGGGTTTGTTGGGCCATTTCTTTCGTCTGTTTCCTTGCGCTACCTAGCAAACGCGGGAGACAGCGACAAATAAAAAAAAAAGGATAATGTATATATCTATCTATATATATATATATATATATATATATATATATATATATATATATATATATATATATATATATATAAATGAAACAAGATAAGTTCCCAAGTACACTTTCGTGTAATAATCACATCCTCAGGGGAGACACAAGAGAGAAATATAACAGTCAGTTGATATACAACGAAGAGACGTAGCTAGGACGCCATTTGTTAAACATGCAATTGTCCATGACAGACAACAAACGTATCAGAAACTTTTTTGTGGACAAGAAGGTGAATTGTTTAAATTTTATCAACGATAAGTTATCGAATTTGTATAGACCATCACTAATATCATGATTACAATTCTTTGTGTATTCAGTGATAGAAGATTCATTGATATTTCGTAGTAACAGAGTTAGAGTTGATAACTAAGATGACATTACTCCAGTCAATACAATGATCATAGTTTTTAACGTGATTAAACAAGGCATTTGATTCTTGTCCCGTTCTTAAACTATAACTATGTTGCTTAAGTCTAAGAGAAAGATCCTCACCAGTCTGCCCAACATAAAACTTATCACAGTTTCTATATGGCACTTTATAGATGCACCCAGGAGAATTTTCTGGTGAATTCCTAATTAAGATATTCTTTATAGTATTACTGTTGCTGAAGGCAACATTTACATTAAAGGATTTAGGCAACATCGGAAGTAAAGTGAAATCATTATTAAAAGGGAGAACTAAAAGATTTTTGGTGTCAATGGGAGATTTGGGCTCAACTCTATAAAATGATTTCTTTGCTAACTTAAGGGATTTATCAATGAAAGATCTAGGGTACTTTAACTTAGATCCAATAGAATATATCTTCTCAACCTCATTATCAAAATACTCTGGACTGCAAATACGTAATGCCCTAAGGAACATAGACTGAAATGATGATAATCTAACTTTGTCATGTTGAGAAGAGTAATAATAGATATATGAACATACATTGGTAGGTTTTCTGTATATCCTAAACTTAAACTTGTTTCCTTGCCTATTGATCATGCAATCTAAAAGTGGTAACATCATTATTTTCATTTTCTACAGCAAATTTGATGGAAGGCATTGAATTGTTAAGGGGAGAAATATTTGTAAATTTTCATTTGTTGGCCAAACACAAAGAACATCACTTACATACCTCAACCAATTTGCATTAGAAGGCAAGATATCCTTTAGTAATTTTGTTTCACAAAATTCCATATAAAGATTATTTAGTACAGGTGAAAGAGGGTTACCCATTGCCATGCCAAATTTTTGTGCATAATAATTTTATCAGTTCAATGAAAACAGACTTTGAAACAGGTAAATGAATATAATCAAAGACATCAAATAAATATTGTAAAAGCTCATCAACTAGAACTTTTGTGAAAGTGAGGAAACATCAAAGCGAACAAGCTTGAAATCAAAATTAACATAGATACAGTTAAGCTTTTTAACTAAATCTACATTGTTCACGATATTAGAATTTTATATCTTACCCACTAAAGGGCTTAATATAAAAAGTAACCATTCTGACAATTCATATGTGATGGAGCCTACTGAACTCACCGTAGGTCTTGCTGGAAAATTTTGTGAATGTTTTGATAAGTCCATACATATATGGCAATGAAGGGGACAAAGATGGCAAACTTTTGATAAGAGAACCATTACATTTCAACAACTTCAGTTCTTTATTGACATGGGAATTAATTGCTTTTAGGGGATTCTTACTGAGTTTAGAATATGTTGTGTCATCATTTAAAACATCAATCATTTTAGATGAATAGTTACTTTTGTCCATAATCACAACAGTGTTAGCCTTAGTAATATGTATATCATTTTCTTTTTTTTCAGGTGTTACTAGCTCTTATAAATCTTTTAGGGTAATTAGGTTCCACTAGTTTTGTCAAACTGGCATGCACTAAACCCTTCCAGATATTAATTTCATCATTCGTGAAATTACTGTATTTCTCTAAACTCCATAGACTTTGTGACATCAACACAGCTGGCTTCCCTGTTAGAGCACACAAAACTTAATCCATAGCCTAAGGCACACAAAACTTAATCCATAGCCTAAGGCACACAAAACTTAATCCATAGCCTAAGGCACACAAGGAATCCTTTTCTAGTTGTTTACTGGACAGGTTTATCACAAAAAAAGGGTTTGCATTCTTAGTCCAGTTGCTGTTTTAAATAAGATGGTCCAACTTAAAATTTAGTTTCATTTGTAGCCTATTGTAGCCTTAAGCTATGGATTAATAATGATTTTACTTTAGTTAAATTCTTTAATCTGAATGCTGCCCTCAGCAGCAATAATACTATAGAGAATATCTTAATCAGGAATTCACCAGAAAATTCTCCTGGGTGCATCTAGAAAGTGCCATGTAGAAATTGTGACAAGTTTTATGCTGGGCAGACTGGTAAGGATCTTTCTGTTAGACTTAAGCAACATAAATATAGTATAAAACGGGACAAGAACCAAATGTCTTGTTTAATCACGTAAAAAATAATGATCATTGTATTGATTGGAGCAATGCATATCAGTTATTAACTCTAACTCTATTACCACGAAAAATACCATTGCATCTTCCATTATACGAATTAGAAAGCTTTTTTGTTGATAAAATTTGTAAACAATTTACCTTCTTGTCCATATAAGTTTTTGATATTCTCGTTGTCTGTCTTGGACAATCGGATGTTTACCAAATGGCGTTCTAGCTACGTCTCTTCGTGTTATTCAACTTACTGCTATATTACTCTCCTGTCTCACCGGATTATGGGATTATCACACGAAAGTGCACTTGGGAACTTATCGAGTTTCATTTTCCCCGTGGACGCATAGGAAGAATGCAAGAGGTGAAAAGAGGGCAAATGAGAGTTGAGGTGAGAGAGTATCATTAAATTTTAGGGAGAATAAAAAGATGTTTTCGAAGGAGGTAAATGAGTAAGACAAGAAAACAAATGGGAACATCAGTGAAGGGGGCTAATGGGGAGGTGATAACAAGTAGTGGTTATATGAGGAGATGGAGTGAGTATTTTGAGGGTTTGTTGAATGTTATTGATGATAGAGTGGCAGATATAGGGTGTTTTGGTCGAGGTGGTGTGCAAAGTGAGAGGGTTACGGAGAATGGTTTGGTAAACAGAGAAGATGTAGTAAAAGCTTTGCGGAAGATGAAAGTTGGCAAGGCAGCAGGTTTGGACGGTATTGCAATGGAATTTATTAAACAATGGGGTGACTTTATTGTTGACTGGTTGGAAAGGTTATTTGATATATGTATAACTCATGGTGAGGTGCCTGATGACTGGCGGAATGCTTGCATAGTGCCATTGTACAAAGGCAAAGGGGATGAAAGTGAGTTCTCAAATTACAGAGGTATAGGTTTGTTGAGTATTCCTGGGAAATGATATGGGAGGGTATTGATTAGGAGGGTGAAGGCATGTACAGAGCATCAGATTGGGGAAGATCAGCGTGGTTTCAGAAGTGGTAGAGGATGTGTGGATCAGGTGTTTGCTTTGAAGAATGTATGCGAAAAATTCTTAGAAAAGCAAATGGATTTGTATGTAGCATTTATGGATCTGGAGAAGGCGTATAATAGAGTTGATAGAGACGCTCTGTGGAAGGTATTAAGAATATATGGTGTGGGATGAAAAGTTTTTATCGAGGATGTAAGGCATGTGTACGAGTAGGAAGAGGGGAAAGTGATTGGTTCTCAGTGAATGTTGGTTTGCTTCACGGGTGTGTGATGTCTCCATGGCTGTTTAATTTGTTTATGTATGGAGTTGTTAGGAAGGTGAATGCAACAGTTTTGGAGGGAGGGGCAAGTATGCAGTCTGCTGTGGATGAGAGAGCTTGGGAAGTGAGTCAGATGTTCGCTGATGATACATCGCTGGTAGCTGATTCGGATGAGAAACTGCAATAGTTAGTGACTGAGTTTGGTAAAGTGTGTGAAAGAAGAGAGTTGAGAGTGAATGTGAATAAGAGCAAGGTTATTAGGTAGAGTAGGGTTGAGGGACAAGTCGACTGGGAGGTAAGTTTGAATGGAGAAAAACTGGAGGAAGTGAAGTGTTTTAGATATCTGAGAGTGGATTTGGCAGCGGATGAAACCATGGAAGCGGAAGTGAATCATAGGGTGGGGGAGGGGCCGAAAGTTCTGGGAGCGTTGAAAAATGTATGGAAGGGGAGAACATTATCTCGGAAAGCAAAAATGGGTATGCTTGAAGAATAGTGGTTCCAACGATGTTATATGCTTGCGAGGCGTGGGCTATAGATGGAGTTGTGCGGAGAAGTGTGGATGTGCTGGAAATGAGATGTTTGAGGACAATATATGGTGTGAGGTGGTTAGATCAAGTGAGTAATGAAAGGGTATGAGAGATGTGT